>NC_089852.1:2500-187500 GCF_036373705.1 Amia ocellicauda | reverse complement strand
CGCCATGAGGGGAGGCAATATAGGAGGCGAGCTGAGGTAGAAGCTGGAGATTTCTCTTTCTTTTTCTCTTGTCAAAGATAATTCACATGGCTGCGTTTCTCTGGCAGCAGCCCGGAGGCCTCTCATCGCCAGCTTCAAACACTCGCTCATAAAGGACTGCGGAGAGCGAATGAAAGGAGCCCGCCACCGAGGGGGGCCGACCATTTCCACAGCCATCTTCTTCAAGAGGACAGCAGACGAAACAAGTCTTAACCACCGGACTAGAGACCCCCCGCTGGACCATGATTGCAGGCCAATAAAGGGATAGGAGGGAAAAGAAAAAGAAAAGTTGCAGCACTGTGGTCCCAGTCCGTTGTGATTTATAGTAATTTCTGTCAAGATAAAGCACTTCTGTTCTTCAATAGAAATTAAAATTAAGCAGCCTACTTGAACATGTCCCATGAACTCAATGAACGTTAACAGCTCTTTGGTGGGATAAGTTGGTTTTTCCTCTGTGCTTTTTAAATCATGCATTTTCCCATTCGAAACCCTTCCAGAAAGTATCAGTTTATAGCAGCTTGTAATTGCCTTCAAAATTGAATATCTGATGTAATCTTTAAAATTCAGAAATGGGCTACAAAGGTGAAATTGACTAATATTTTGTCTCGTACAAAGAAAGACAAAGAACAGGGAGCCTGGGTGGAGAGCTGGTGAACAATCCCCTCGTAACAGAGGCTAATTATGAGATATCTCACCACCGCGGTTTCAAGTGCTCAGTCTGATGAGAAAAACAGGTCCAGTTAAAGTTTTAATGGAGTTGCGTGTGTGGATGGCAGGAGTAAAGACAGACCTGTGATACTGCAGCACATTCAAACAGCTCTTTACACATCTGCCACAAAACAGCCTTTTCATGCATGTTGTCAGGTTTATTGTACCCAGAGTTTGTTTATTACAAACTACAATTAACATATGAAAATCAACCAAGCACTTCACAGTCCTGCTCTTTGATGTTGTTGTTTTTATGTTTATTGATGTTGTTTTTTTGAGTGAATAACAGTCAGCCTCAGTAAAGCCTTGAGCATTTTAATGTAACCTCTAGCTACGGCCCAATCTGAGGTGTTATAGTTCATTTCATCCGTTTGCTGACCTCTGAATACCATCTAGGACCTGGAAGAGAGGCCCTCAGCCTCAAAGTCCATCTGTATCATTTCTTCACCACAGCTCAAATGCGTGTTTGTTTCTTTTTCAGTGGGGGTGTTCGGAAGGGTCTCAGCTTCCTATCCTTCGAGCTCGAGCCCCTCCTGTACCTCCTTAATCAGTGACACTGCAGTGCCATCGCATCACAGTAATAATGTAGCAAGCCCACACGCAGCAGTGGAGGATGAAGAGCCAGGTGGCTTTGTCTGAGACACTGCGGTGCTGAACGGTGTTGTTTTGGAGGCTCTGAAAGCAAAAGATCAGCTGGGTGCCGTGAGCACCGTCTGAGCCGGGCCGCCCCCCTCGGGCTCAGCTTGGCTGATTGGAGATTGGATTGGAAATGATTGGAGATCGTTTCCTTGCAGCCGCGGAGCTTTCTCTGACCCCCAGTCCCCCCTCGCCTGGGGAGGAAGATGGGAGACCGGGGTCTTCGCCAGACAGACATCCCCTCTCTCCAGGGCATCAGGCTGATGCCAGGGGACACGGGCAAAGAGGAACAAACAGCTTTTCAGTCACCCAGCTTCCATCGCTGCTCTCCAGCTGCAGTGCAGGAGCCCCACTCATCGCCGGCGCTGACAGCTCCGCTCACAGACACCGTGACCACAAGGTGCTGTGCCCCCCCTCCCTCCTGCTGCGCTGGTGGGTCGCTCCATCTCACAGAGAGGACTGCGCCCCCCACGGTCCCCCCACGGCCTCCATCGGCCAGAGCCACAGCCACGGGCTTGAGAAAACTGCTGGTTAGACTCAATGTAAATCTTACAGCTGCACCTCGCTGGTCTATTCCACACCACATCACAGAGCAGGAAGCAGATGTGTGCTTTTATAAGCTTGTTTTAATGTCATTAGTTTCCCAGTAAAGCCACTGGATGCATCACTTCTTAAACCCCCTTTAATAGATTCTTGAAATGGACTGTATTTGTTATAAATTCAATATTGTTTTTTAAAAAGCATTTTGAATGATCAGTGCCTGCCGATCGCCCAGCTAAGATTTCCTCCATTAACCACACGTTTCATGAAAGTACAATAACTTCAATTTCTGCATCACAATGGCTTTGAAACACAGCATCAGTTAAGCTGTTCCCAATTCTACATAAGTGCCATCTATTCAAAGGCAAAGATTCACAGAACTGAAGGAAATTATATAGCATGGCAGGAAACTGCCTCCACAGCCCCCCAAATTAAACCAAACCCCAAAAAGCTCAATTAAAATGAGGTTAAATAAGTAAATGGATGATCTACAACTTTACACAACATCATAAAAAAAGAGCCTCAATTCCATGTCATTTGTCCTATTACACAATAATGCTGTTTGTCCCAGGACTAGAGTGACTAGAGTCATGTCTCAGTAACGCTGTGAGGCAGTAAAAACAAGCGAGGGACGCTGTGAGCTTCCCTAAGTCTCAGATCCTCTGATCCACGCTCAGTGCCTTTAATGGTGCCTCCCATGTCACAGATTATGTCCTTGTCATTTTATCTCCCCATGCAGCACCGTGTCTCTGCGGTAAACAGATGTTTCAAAAGCCCAAGAACGTACGCCGCAGACCCTTCTCCCTACACATCTGGAATCAAATGACAGCAGGTTCGTGTCCATTTACTTTTGGATAGGCAGTGTCTGTATATAGGAAAGCCCCACAACATGCCAGGAATACAGTTACTTAAACCGCAGTCAAACATTGAAGTCTCCTCAGTGCTAGCACTCAACAAGAGTATTTACACATTTACAGATTCGCTTCACATTTATTCATTTCTTTATTTAAAAGAAAACAGGCTGGTGATTGAAGCTAATGAGCACTTGGTTTTCATGAAATTAAAGATTCCGACGGCACTGAGAATACGGGAGAATTTGATTGCTGTTTTCTTAATTAACTAACATAACAAGTTCATTCAATAGTGCTAAGGATTACAATTAAGAACACAAGAAGACGGAGCCAGAGCTGTGATTTGGCAGTTTGTTTGTTTTTAAATCAAGAGGGACATTAATTATTATCTGCTATACGAGCTTCAGATGTACAGTTGTAGCTGCGCGGTGCAGAGATAGAGACTTCAGGGCTCTGACAACAGGGAGCTGCCATCGCTGTGTTTGTGCTTCCCTGGAGGTCACAGGATCGTGAGAGAAGATGTCTCAAACAAACAGACAATTCAATCCATGACAACAATGTGTTAAACGGGATACTGTGATATTATTGAACATGTGTGCGCTGTCTGCATGGGTAACATGTTAAGGCGAGGGCTCGGACACGCACTGATGTGATGACTGGGCAGGAAAAGAGGTGACATACTATGGCCTGCTTAGAGTCCTAGGATCCACTCCACAGAGCACCTGTGCGATGAGCTGGACAGCACCTTCTCTCGCTGCAATAGAACAGTATATCTCCGGCCATCTATCAGAAGTGTGGCAGCAGTCTGTAATGACAAGGGGGCGGATGTCTGTACCCCATTAAAGGCACTGTTAATTGTTGTCGTTGTGGTCTGTTGCCCTAATGCCCTACACAATATAGCGCACACAGGTAAAAACATTGGCAGATATTTTAGTCCAATAAGGTGCAAGTGTTTCCATCCCTACATGCCGCTGTTTCCAAGTATAATGTTTGGTTTCCCAGCTGTATTTAATGAAATTTAGGAAGCACTCCTTAGTAATCTAACGGCGAATGAAATTGATCCGCGCTCTGTAATGGCCTTTCTTAATTCACAGTCGACATTTTGAAGCTGTACTCATCGTGACTGAAAGGCAGTGCGGTTTCCAGGCAGACACAATGGGGCGTTCGGTATCCAGTCGAGGCACTGTGCTGCGCAGATCAATTCCCTCTCAGTCTTGTGTTTCCGTGCTGCTCCATTGTGTGGAAAGGCTTTACCTTTAGTGTTTTTCTCAGTTGAGATTCCACAGAGCAAAGTTTCATCATCCACCTGCACACTGACCCGCACTGCGACGCGATGGTCAGCTATCACTGACACTGCCATGTGTTTAAGATGCGTAGAGAGAAAAAACTAAAAACAGCACTTTGATCAGGATGATATTATTACCAAAATGGCCGCCACCATTTTTTTAGGACAGGCATCTGAGGCTTGTGCAGACCCACGACTGAGGTTTGTCATTTCTAGCAGTTAATGGTGATTGTGTGTGTGTGTGTGTGTGTGTGTGTGTGTGTGTGTGCGTGCGTGTGTGTGATCGTGTGTGTGTGTGTGCATGTGCGTGAGCATAAGCGCGAGCGCGTGTGTGTGTGTGTGCATGCATGCGTGTGAGTGTGAGCATGAATGTGCATGCGTGTGAGTGTGAGCGTGAATGTGCATGCGTGTGAGTGTGAGCGTGTGTGTATGTGTGTGTGTGAGCGTGCGTGTGAGTGTGAGCATGTGTGTGTGTGTGTGTGTGTGTGTGCGTGCGTGTGAGTGTGAATGTGTGTGTTTGAGTGTGAGTGTGAGTGCAAGTGCATGTGTGTGAGTGTGATCGTGTGTGTGTGTGTGCATGTGCGTGAGCATAAGCATGAGCGTGTGTGTGTGTGTGTGTGTGTGCATGCATGCGTGTGAGTGTGAGCGTGAATGTGTGTGTGTGTGTGTGCGTGCGTGTGAGTGCAAGTGCGTGTGTGTGAGTGTGAGTCTGTGTGTGTGTGCGTGTGCGTGTGCATGAGCGTGAGTGTGAGTGTGAGTGTGAGCGTGAATGTGTGTATGTGTGTGCGTGTGTGTGTGTGTGCACGTGCATGTGCGAGTGTGTGTGTGTGTGTGTGTGCGAGTGTGTGTGCATGTGCGTGAGCGTGCATGTGCGTGTGCATGCCTCTGTGTGTGCGCAATGTTCAGCAGTTGTTGGCTGTGTGTTTGTGTTCTGCCAGGGTCCTGCCAGGGCATGTTTAAAGCCCATTCATCCGGAGGACGCTGTGCTTCTGTTCAGGGCAATTTGCGTGTTTCCAAGGCTACGCTATGATACCAGGCAGGCTGCTTTTCGTTGGGTCTCCATTGGTTCTGCCTGAAATTGCTCAGAGCCATTAAATAAATCGGCCAATTAAATCAGACGGCGCTCTCCGGTAGCAGGTAGGCAGTTGATGTTGAAAAACAGCAATTCAAATTATTATAAAAACAGTAAAATAAATACATGAATGATACAAAGGCACTTCTAGACCAAGGCACTGGGGACTACAACTTGTGTGCACAATCTTCGTTGTTAAAAAACAACAAAAAACTCTTCACCATTTACTGATGTCCTACCACTTACTACAGCAAATGAATAGCTCACTAAATATCAATTAATCAATTAGGATGCATTTCTAAAGGAAACCTCCCGGAATCTGGTTAAAGCAGCAGACATTTTCAAAGAGAGAGAGATTTGCTCTGTCATTTAATTCATTCACTTTCATGTATAAATATGTTTATTTTACATCACTTCTCTCATTTTTGTTGAATCTTGAAGTTGCATGCTTTTGAAAAGTCTACCTGGTCTTGGTCTTAGACAATAGTTCAAATGATAAATTAACGAAATAAGCAGTTAGCTCACAATTTGTCAGTGGAGCAAAATCAAAAACAGCCCGCTACTTTCCTGACACAAGTCAGAAAGTTCCCTTCAGCATCTGCAAACAAACACAAGATGCATCCTATTGAGAGCGATCGCAACATCACCAGGCAAACAGAGCTGTATTTTTACCTTCATATCATTATCTGTAGAGAAGCATGCTGTGGAGCGCCAGACACGGTCACTGCACTGCAGCACGAAACAGTTAAATTCATCTGGAAAATTACACATGCGTATCCAGTTCATTATTCAGGCCAAACTGGATATTCTGATTTATAATTAAGTAATTATACTACAAATGATATGTAAACTTTACAGTAATAACCAATCCAGCCAGAAACAAATAGAAAAAGCTTCCCAATGTAATTTCTGCATCACTACAGTTAATGCCATGTGTGATATGAGACAATGTGCTCGACTCCTTCAGCGTTTCCACCAGGCGTTGATGTCTCCACTCTGGTTCCTCTCCCAGTCTCCCAGTAATCCACAGTGTCACAGTTCCCCGCTTCCCCACCCAGCACCGGCCCTGCGAGGATCACCCCCAGCGCAAATCAAGAGATGCCCCACAGGATTTCTCTTCAGTGTTAAAAAATAAAGTACAAACACGTTAATAAATGTAACGGTTTCAGATTCAGGAGCCAGAAGACAGCTGTCTCTCTTGACAGAACTGTTCGCTCTTCTTGAATCGTGAGATGACAAACTCTCTAAATCATTCCAGTGTACAATAACTAAAACACACTTTGTGACTTCTGAAAGAAAACAAGAAAAGAATTTCAATTTCATTCGAGCTTATATCTATGTGACTATATCTGAGCATCATTACATTTCTTTTTTAATTAGTCCAAACCTTAGACCTAAAATAAACCAAAAATTAACATTTACCATAGCGGCGGGGTTCAGACTCATGTCAGCGGTTAATGTCCTCTGCAGGTCATACAAACAGTCTGAACAGGGCAGCCGCCTCTCCTCGACAGCACGGAGTCTGACTGGACCGAGATCTTCACTAAAGTCACGTCTCCACTCGGTGTCACCCGAGCACCTGACACCGGCTCCCCTCCTGTTCCCCAAACCCCAAACACCCCCCACCCCCTTCCCAAAACATATCCACACGGAGCGGGACCCCGGGATCAGGCTGTGTGAGGATCGCTGCTAAAGAGCTGCTGTAATGGACGAGGCTATATGGACGAGGCTATATGGACATGCTAATGGACTGTGAAGTTGCAGCTCCACGCTCCCTGTCCCTCCACAGTAATAAACCATGTGATGGCTGCACCCCCAACTCATCAGCCGCCTCTCCCAGGCAGCTGCACCCCCCCCACATATGGCACTGTTATAGGAGCCACACTTGGGTGGCAGAGGTGCCATCAGTGTGGGACTAGGGGATGCCAAGTGGGCTGGCATGTGCTGTATCACAACGTGTTTGTGTGTCTGTGTGTTTATGGGTCTGTGCCTGGAGGCTTCCTGCAGTAGAGAGTCTGGGATAGGCCTGAGTGAAACAGCCGACATGTGAAGATACCACCAGAGAACAGCACAGTTGCAGGGAGTTACAGTCCATGTTCAGTTCGCTCAAACAGCCAAGTCAAGATGTTCTCAGTTCCTGGGGTGTTTGTTCACACATTCTCTGTGAAGAGGTAGATTCAAATTTGCACTTGAAAAAAGCTGATAAAACAAACGCACCAACTCACAACTGTGACATTAGAGAGCCAGAGCACCCACAATGACAGAGTTCCTCGGCCATTTACTGATGGCATGATGAGTAGTATTTTAAGCAACCTCTGTATACACATGGAGATGGAGTCTGCCCGTGTTGGTCTGCCGTTCCTGTTTGAAGGCAACATTCAAGGGCTGTGCTGGCAGTGAGCAGGCTTTCTTCAAAAGCAGACCATGTGGCCCCGCTGGGCTTGGAAAGGTGAATGGTTTATCCAGGGCACCCCCTGCCATAGACCTGATGAGGACGTTCCTCCATTAAAGTCTAATTCTGGTTCATTGTTCTCGTTAATTGAGTGAAGCAAGTCCCCGTTTGGGAAGCAGTCTGAAGGGACAAGGAATGCGTCTGGGCCATCGGTGAGAAGAATCCAGGACTGGTATGGTTTGTTTAATGCATATTGACAGTTTTAATTATGTTTCCTTTACTGCTCATTGACTTTTGAATGCTTGGGGGAATACCGCGGCTCGTGTTTTACTCCAGTCAAGACTGAGGCTCTTTCTGCAGCAGCATAGCGGTGTTTCTGGGAAGTGATGTCACCTGCATTAGTGTGCGATGCGACACATGCCTGGCCGCACACGTCAGCTTCACCCTGACCCCCAACTCATCACTACACAGAAGGTCTCATTTCATACAGCGGAGTCATGAGCGCGTGTGTTCACAACACAGGCATGAGTGTGTGGGAGAGTGTGTGTGTGTTTGTGCACTGAAGTGTTACCAAGCTAATGCAGAAGTACGGGCAGAAATAAAATAAAAATAGGGTGCTTTAGGGGAGGCAATTTGTAAGTCAATATTCTAATAGCAATCATGTGGTGTTAAATACACATTCCAGTATTGTTCCCTCGGTGCTCATAATCACTAGTCCTGCTCCAGTGCGAGGGGTCTTTGTATTCGTATCACCTGTGTGAAGTGCTGTTTCGACAGAAGGATTCAAATGGAAATTGCCCAAGGACTGCACTGGAATAGAAATGTTGTCAATGAGGAGTAGATGTTCCTAACGAGACGGGTACCGGACGGCACAGCAGATCTGAAGATGTGGCTTCCCTGCTGCCCCACACAATAATTAGAGCCCCTTTCATGTTTATAATTGCCCCCATGGGGCTGCACTCCAGGTCAGACCAGTTAAGTACCCTGCACTCATACTTCATTCCGGGATCTCAAGCATCTTCCCTCCTCTTGATACAGGTCTTCTGTGGTGTGCCAAGGTAAACAAGCCCAGTACGGCACAGTAAAGCACGGCAGAACCATGGCACAGCATGGAGGGGGGGTCCCCGTCTGATTCAGCCTATAGCCCGGCCTCTGGACCTTCTCCCTCTCCTCTCCAGTTTGATGACCTAAATTAGCAGCGCGTGAATGTGTAATAAGGTGCCTATTGTCCATTAATTAAAGATCTCTCAGCTGTTATTAGGCACGGTTTTTGATATCACACTCAGATGAGAGGGAAAGAGTCCTCCACTCCCAGTGTAAAAAGGGCCCCCGAGTCAGTTACGTAACCAATTAAGCTGTAATTGCATTCTCTTAAGCCCTGCTGATAAAGATTTCATTGCTCTATTATAAAATTGTAATTGGTGTATAATGAACTGGGGGGGTACCAGCCAAGAAGCTGTGGAGAAGAAGTGGAGATGAGCTTCTGGAATCATGGTGCCAGGAGCCAGGAGAGACCGTGCCCTCTTCTCTTACCCTCACAGGGGGCTTCTCTGCATCTCTGCTGTTGTTGCCATTCATTTGTTATTTTCTTATGATGACGAATACAAACCACACAAGGATTGTGAGTGCAGCAGGATCACGAAGTTAATGCAAACGCCCTGTAGGCGGCCATTTGCGCAGAAATGAGTCCGTCTCTGCTGACTGCAGAGTTTCGAGATTGGGGGGGTCTCTGCTTTCTATACTGGTGTTCGTCCATCCTGCAGGTACAGTATTATCAGTTTCATTCTCATAGCTAAGTCGACTTAGTCTACAAACATTCAGTCTTGAGAGAGAAGCTTCTCTGTTTCCACAGCAGAGAAGAGTCGGCAGGGAACACTAAACTCAACAGCATGGAGCATGATCTGAGCTTGGCTGGAAATAGCTGATAATTTACTGCATTAATCTCCTGCATCATGCAGCCCCAAGCGACTTTGTTGACCAGTGGCCACAATGAAGTGCTCAGCGCAGAACAGCTCACTGTGCCGAGGTAAGAAAGAGAAGAGAGAGAAAGAGAGAGAGAGAGAGAAATCAAGCTTGTGAATACTTCTGCAGTAGAACCCATTTGGAATCTGGTCTTACAGAATTAAAGGGACGTGTGATTTAATAATGCAAAAAAAATCTAAATGAAAAAGAAAATGTCTGCAGACTGGTGGGCAGATGGGCTGAGAACGTATGTGCAGGTTTGGTATTAATGGCTGTTCATCTTATCGGAGAGAGACACAGGGAGCTGACGAGTCGTTGAGAGTAATGAGACGGGAGAGGCAATCCCCACTGCATTCAAATGAGCATCGCTGGGTTTATCAGAACTGGAGGGGACCTGCGGTCGCGGGATCCAGCGAGACCCGCTGTTCAGTTCATGTTAACAGGTTTTTTCCTTCTTTATCTTATCAGTGAAAGCTGACAATGAGTTTCCAGTGTAATTGAATAAAGGCGAGCTTCTCCATTTCCTATACCTCTGTAAATTGAATTGAATGGGGTCATTTTAGTCCAAGAGCCCAGCTGCCAGCGGAGACATTACAGGGGCCCAAAAAATAGAATCAGGGAAGAAGAAGAAGAAAAGGAGGAGACAATAGAAACTTTGTTAGGAGGAACTTCAGTTTCAGAGGCTGATGATGTGCGGTGTTGGCAGAACAAAGTGCAAACGAGAGGGTTTCCTGTTCTGCGTCTTGGAAACCATATGGACTCAAGAACAGCAAGCGATTCTGCTCGTTTCCAGGCGATGTGACGTGAGGCTGACCCTGGGCTGAAGCCTCTCTTCACATCCACATCTTCCACATCTGCTGGCTCAGGTCACCGACTACAGAAAGGTCCACTGTGTTTTGGTCCGTTTACGCTGCAGCATCCGGGGACAGGGTTATTGGACCCAAACAGTCATCTATCAAGAAACCCAAAACAGCCCTGACAGTGGCACTAGCCTCCAGGCCACTACTGCTCTCCTTGTCCTGCGATGGGACAATGAATATTCAATCTCGGTACCCTAGAGCTCGAGACTGGTGCTCAATCCTGCCCCTCCCCACACACCCCCTCCATCACAGAACCCCCCCCTCGTGACCAGCAGAGTCGCAGACACTGGCCGGTGCTGGTGCCGGGAGCTGGGCTGTGCGCAGGACCCCGTTTGATATGGGCTGTGCATACGTGGGCCCCGCAGAGAGCGTTTCACTCTGAAATCAAGCCGGCTTTGTGTAAATGAGTTGTGTCAGCACGTCGGGAGCAGATCATGATGCTGTTTAGTTTAGATATTGACCCCATTGTGAGAGGAAAGCAAATGCCTCTGTGCCCGACCCTTGCTGCCTCCTTAAAGGCACAGCCCTCTATTACCGCCACCATCGCCCCGGCCTCACCGCCTCTCTTCGCACCAAGGCCTGTTGGCACAGAACCAGTCCTTTAGGAACATGTTCAGGACAGGGATGGGAAATGCAGGGCGTTTTCATCGCATTTTGCAGTTGTGCAGGCAATTTGAAAAAACATGTTATTCTTGATATAAAAGATTGATGTGAAGCCAGGGTAGTTAGTCCCGCACAATCAAGCGGGGGTATCATGAAATTTCTCTCCTTAAAAATCACACAAACTCAGAAATGTGAGGCAATTTCCAACAGTAAATGATAGTCTTGTTTTTCATTCAGCAGAAACAGGTAATCTTAAAATCCTCACGGGCGAGATTGGGCTAGATACTCTGTGAATGTATTCCATTACAGAATAGAAAATATTCAGTGGAAATTGGATCAAAATAGCAAATATAAATGTATGATAAAGTGTCAGCCAGAAACAGGTATTTACTAATGAAATTAATTTAAACAATGAGCAGTGCATTAATTTAAACTTTCTCTTAAAATTTACACAGGCTTCAATTTACACTCAATGACACGAACACGAGCAGAATAAACGTCAACAGCAGCAAAATCACTCTGAGCACCAGGCGTCTCCGCACGGGAGAGAACAGCGCTCCCTCTGTCACTGCCGAGGGGTCCGAGAGAGCGCTTACTAACCCGCACCGATCTGCCACCAACACACGTTTCAGGTCATACACTGTTCTCAGGACACAAAGAAACATATATTTAAATAAATGGGACTATGATTTCAGTTGCTGGTTCTAAACTATAGAATTTGTTTTAAACCAAGTGTACTTTTAGTTAAAAACATCCAGTGAAGACCCAGAGCAGCGCAGAATCTGTCCTGTGATGTGAACTCACGCCTTATGGACATCTAGGAATGCTCTGCCTTTCATCTTTCTGAGACGAGGTCGGGGAAAGAAGAGTAATAATAATAATAATAATAATAAAGCCCCCGGTTCAGGGAAGCCTAATAATAATGACACATCAATGTCCGCCCCCACGGAACAGACAGTGTCACGATCCCGTGTTTCCTGCAGCTGGCATGTGTTCTATATTTATATTAGGTCAAAAACATAACAATTACAGATACAATAGCAACTACAAATATCCATAATAATCATAAAAATCATTATCATAGACTTAATACAACTGCTACAAACATTTCTTACCTGCTGTGCTGAAATGTTAACTTCTTGTGTTGTTCTTGTTGTCAATGAAATACTATGACGTTTGTATTTTCAATACAAAAGATAAATGCTTAAGAAATAGGCTTCAAAATAATAACAAAATACAAAATGTGTTGAAGTATTTCGATCTGCCCATCCCTGCTCAGAGGTAAGTATGCATTAAATGGTTATTATTATTTTAATAATACAAAGCCTGGTGTTCAGGAGCCTTCAGAACCAGATTCGCGGCCCAGCACCGGGCACTGTGGGGCTCAGCGGGGTCAGGGGAGCAGAGTGGGGACAGAGTCACGCACACGCAGTCCTGCTCCTCGAGGCTCCACGGCATCGAGCCCTTAATAACTCAGGACAATTGAATTAGTGCCATCAGCCTCATCTCCAGCACAGCTTTCCAGGTGATGTAAACTGCTCAGCAACAGCCTAAAAAAAACTGCTGGACACACGATTAAAAAATAAAATGGAATATTAAAGAAAAAATATGGTTATATGCAAATAAAATTTTAAAAAATCGTAGAAGCATGGTTGGGAACTATTTCAAGACAGAAAAAAAAAAAGAAATCAAGTAAAACGGGCCGCGGCAGAAACACCTCTGAAAGCGCGGCAGCTCTTTCACAAGCTTTTATATTATAATTAAATAACAGATGAGACTGAAGCAAAGTAGAGGAAGGTTAATTGGGGACATTTTTAACAATCTCTGCCGAAATATGATTATGACAATTTCCAGCAGACAAGGGAGATTAAATCTCCTTCTTAATTCCTCTACGGAGACAAACTGGAGACCAGAGACTGTGGATAAACCCGGTGTGAGGGCCCAGAGATGGCGCACGGGGCCAGCGCTGGGGGCCTCTAAGCTTCAGCCTTTAACATTTACACATAGGGTTTTATTTTGCTCTTATCAAGCGCTACATCCACACCTCCAATTATCAGCACATGTGGTCTGGAATTCTTCCACAGAGAGAAGACAGCTTGGATGTGTTTGACCATTGCCCAGCACTTTGGCATTTACTGCCACCTAGTTGTACAGCTGGGAACTGCCTGCTGCTTTTACTAGAAACTAATCACCTTTGGGTGCATGTTTTCAGTAAAACAGAGCGTGAGCGAGAGATAGGGGGAGAGAGAGAGAGAGAGAGAGAGATCATTATGTGGCAGAATTTATTTTTTACATTTACTTCATTTTGTGCAAAGGGGAGACATTTCATTGCAGTGGGTAAATAATTGGCTTTGTCTCTGGTCGACTGGTTAACAGAGTACAGCGCTGGGATATTTATAGATTGATTTATCTGGCTGAATGGCTGTTTTTTTTGTTATTTTCTAATTAAACAAGCAGGTGCTTTCTCCCCCCTCCACTGCAGCCGATCAAAGCCGCTGAACGCTCTGCTGCTGAATGGCACCGTCGGCCCGCTGCTCTGCTCTCTATCGGTACAGCAGCATTAGCACAGTCTAACAAGCCACACTTTCAAGACTAGAAGCGCCCACTTCCACTGGCCTGGTGTCTCACACAGGATCCCACGACAGGTACAAAGGTCAAATCAAGCTACTGGAGGACTACAGATCCGAGACCCACAGGTGCGTCCCTCTTCCTCTCGTGTGCATCCGAATTAAGTTCCACAGAGCCGCCACACCGAGTCAATTAGTCAGTTAGCCAAAACCCACTCGCTTCCGAGGCAGAGGTCAGAGGTCGTGTGGGTGACCGTGAAATTCAGCACTGAACAGGCAGTGGAGACTGGCGAGGGACGTTCTTCTCCTCATCGTCATTTATTTGTCTGACTCCTGTATGAAAAGTTACAACTCATAGGACACATAATGCAAACGCTACAATGAAGCAAAATCAAAAACCGTACACAATACAATGCAGCGACAGAGATGCACAAAGCTCTGCACAGCCAGCGCTGCTTATATATACCGATACTTTAATTACAATGTGCGTCATGTCTTGCCCTCCCAGCCTGTGAAGTCGAACAGAGAATCCCTTTCACATTGACAGCGTCCACATAAAAGTGCAGATATAAAAGTTGAAGCCATTAAACCCTGACGCCTGCCTTCATGTCCTGTTCCCATAAATCTCCCTCTTTTGTAGATGGGCTCCTTCTCTTGTTCCGTGTAATTCTCTCCTCAAGGCCCATCAATCTGTTTGTGAAAGTGCTGACAGCAGGAGCTCATTTGCCTAATAGGACGTCTACCTATAAGACAAGAGCAGGCCAGGAGTGATGTAGTCCGAGCAGGAGCTGTAAATCCAGCCGCAGATCTGCGCAAATGAGACGCACCGTACGACTGATCCTCTCCATAAAAGAATACAGCCGGGTGCATAAAGGACCTTCATAAATAGGATTGAGTTTAGTCATTCGGCAGTGACTTATTATTATAAAAATGACTCCATTGACATTCTGGACTACTGTAAAAAAATAAAGAATAAAACCGAGAGCAGGTTTGGATGCTGGCGTGTGTGCCGTGAACAAGGGGAAGCTATAGGAAGGTTTGTGTCAGGCTTTCCCCAGAACCCACACAAAGATCATAGATATCAGCACTTTGTACAGCACGACGATCCCCTGAAAAAGTCAAAAAGGGATCCTGATGGACAACACAGCCTCTGTCTTGTCTGGACTAAAAGATGCTCCCGCCATCGGCACAGCGATATCATGATAAGGCATAAAACCAAACTATTCCCTTAGGGCTGCATCTAACATCGTTACGGTCTCTTTGTGCGGTCCTTTTCCCTGCCATCTTCACAGAGTTGTGCCATAATGGCAGATAATTCAAAGGAGTAAAAGGAAAGAGAGCGTAGTTACAGTCTGGCGACAGCGGAGAGAAGCAATCCCAGCTGTAACAGAGCAGGAAGTGGATTTACTTTACATTTATACAGCTATTAAAGTGCATTTGTGTCCAAACCTACTTGCTTCTGTTTTTCATGTTGCATCTAGAAAGAAAGAAGGAATAAGCATTCTCTGATGAAGTAATGAAAACAGTATGTTAGTTCCCATGTACAACCATTTACAGTACACTGAACATAATAGCCCCTATTTGTCAATGCTCCCAAGCAATTTGCACAATTTCCCAGGAAGGGAAAGACCACATTATGTAGTAAGAAGCCAGTCTGGAGAGCTGGAGGGTTGAGCTGTTTTATCATCTGATTTTATTTATTTTTTCTCATTAATTCTCCTACCATTTCATTATCCTTTCTTAAAATAAAAAATGGCCTTATAATTTTTATGAAAATATAAATAATTCAAAATTACTTTATTTGGCATTGATGTTAAACCATTTCCCTTCACGGAATCAATACGTATTATTTTGTATATGCTCTATAAATCAAAGATAAGATAATCGGTTTTAAATTGATATAGAATTGGATCTCAGGCTGCGTCACATTCCAGATAGGATTCACACACTGCGAGACCCCCGTACACGCGCACCACTACAGATTCACACACAGCGAGACCCCAGTACACGCGCACCGATTCAGATCCACACATTGCGAGACCCCCGTACATGCGCACTGATTCAGATTCACACACTGCGAGACCCCCGTACACGCACCCCGATTCAGATTCACACACTGCGAGACCCCCGTACACGCGCACCACTACAGATTCACACACAGCGAGACCCCCGTACATGCGCACTGATTCAGATTCACACACTGCGAGACCCCCGTACACGCACCCCGATTCAGATTCACACACTGCGAGACCCCCGTACACGCGCACCGATTCAGATTCACACACTGTGAGACCCCCGTACATGCGCACTGATTCAGATTCACACACTGCGAGACCCCCGTACACGCACCCCGATTCAGATTCACACACTGCGAGACCCCCGTACACGCGCACCGATTCAGATTCACACACTGTGAGACCCCCGTACACATGCACCAATTCAAAAATAAATCGGAGGGATGATTCTAATGAATGACAGATTATGTGTGAATTTCCAGAGAATCTGCAAACGCTGGGAAAATCGATATCATCCCATTGCAGCTCCCAGGCCTGGAGATCACGAGTTCACACCCCCCACGAGCTGCTTTTCCTGATGAAAATTGAACAACTGAGCAGATGAACACAAATGTAAACCTCTGTGAAAGTTTTGCCACAGATCTGAGGCCTGTTGTTAACTGTTCAAAGTGGAGATCCACCAAACCAGGAACCGCTTGTGACCGACTCTTCTCCCCTCAAGCTGCTGTGGGGAGCGGAGTTGCAAGCTGGTCAGAACAGCAATGGGCTTCGGGCACAGACCAGGAGGGAAATAATCGCCAAATTCCGCAGTTTAATTAAAGGAATGGGAAAAGTCCATCCAGAGTCCCGCACCCCCACATCCCCTACCCCCACGAGGTACGCCAGGCCGCAGTGTAACAGGAGAGCCGGGCCGAGAGAAGGCCATGTTTTTTCTCATGGCAGAAGGGAAGGTTTGGCGAAGGTTAGGCACCAGCACCAGGTCTTCCCACGGTGGCTGACCAGTGAACACGATCTTCAGTTTTTCAGAACATCAGGGATCCTGATCTGGAGAGATCTGTTCGCTGTGTTCATCAGTTCAGCGGCTGAGGCATCAGACACTGCGGAGCTGTGGACGGTCGCGGTGGTGGGAAATATACAATAAAAAACTGTAAGAGATCATCGCACACTCCTGCGATCAGCCGGTCAACAGGAAGATTGAGATGGACAGACGCCCGTCCTGCTCACGACTCACTGAACACAGACCGAGATCCAGAGACAGGACTGTGCGAAGACAGGGTCTTTGGAGAGGAGAAAGCATCTGTTCTCCCCATATATCACTTGCCTTACACATGAAATCCCAAATGGGTGGAGGAACAGAAATCTTCCCAATTCCAAAGCATAGTTCAAAAGGTTTCTCTCTCTCTCTCTCTGACTGAAACAGCATTAACTCTCTGATCCTCACAGGTGCAGCAGAAAATTCCTACATTAGCCTGAAGACTTTAAAGCCATTTTTTATGGTGGGGGTGGTGGATTTTGTCCTAAATTAGAGCCTAAAGGGAATTTATTCTTCTCCTTTCCTCTGACTGGAAGAATCATTTAGAAAAGTAAAGAAGGAAAACACAAGAGTTCAGAGTTCTCCTCGGCAGCAGTGGATCTGCCCAGGTGACACGCTGCATGTTGTTCTCAGATTAAAGTCATTACACACGAGCAGCTCATCTGACGGCACAGACAGCCGAGACCCAGACGGACGTGTCAGACAGGAACACGCTTACACAGCGGCACGCGTGTGCACAGTGTAGGAATCACACACAGACATGGCCGTACCTGCAGGAAATTTGCAGTAAATATTATACAGCCTTTTTCCAAAGGCAGTGAAGCGCTACGGCGGTTTGCAAGTGAAAGGTATCGCCGCGGCTCAGATGGGCCGTTCATGGCCTCTTGAGTTTCTGAACGATCCAATTCGGCACGATTTTTTATTTATTTTGTGAGTCACTCATCATCTCCCTGAGGAAGCACTCAGACCTGGGCCTCGTCCTTTGTCTTCATTTGTCACTGGCTCTTGAAAGGCAAATGAAAAGAGGTCAGCTTGCTGGTGACACACACACACACACACACAAGCACAGAAAGAGAGAGAGGAACAGACAGCTACCCCTGTAACAGATCAGGAGGCAAGTCCTGCTGCACGTACGACTCCTTATCTGTCGCGGAGCACGCAGGCATGGAGCAGCCGAGACGACCTGCTGAGAGCTGCTGCACGCCGGTCAGGAGGGGTTTCGGCCTGTAATTGTGCAGAACACATTCCTTCTCCATCTCTGACAGAGAGCGCTGCTCATCGCAGACGGCAAGTGAAGTTTACAGGTTTTTATAGAATCAGAGTCGAGCGCAGTGACATGGACACTACAGCACAGACAGGCTCGTTAGTTTCTTTGATTATTTCTAAAGATAAAGACAGAGACAGAAACTAAGCGGAAAACTCAGAATGGCGAAGGACAGCCTTGGACGAGCAAGAGCATCGGAGATCCAGCGCACGAATCTCTGGCTCTAACACATCCTCCAGCCCGAGTGTCAGGATGCAGCGCTCATCTTCAGAGCGTGTTTGTCATATTGGTGCCATGTTTCTAAACTAGGAAGAGGCCGCGAGTCAGAACATTTACAGTTAACCGTAGAAACAGGCAATTAAATGGAGCTGCTGTCAAATCTCGGTGTACACACAGATCTGATCATGTGAAATAAAACAGTCCGCAGCCAGAGCCCTGCTTCACAAATTACATAACCCTGTGGAAGCATCACTCGGAGATCCTGCAGCAAAATCATAACGCACTTGAAGACAACTACTCAGAACTATTTTAGCTCTGTCTTCATTTAAATAAGAAATACAGCCATCCCCCTGTAATGGAGATAGCTGTGCATTTATAATTGCACTGAGCAACAGCAAACACCTTGGATTAAATAATTACTATCATAAAAAAGTGTAATTCATCATTTGGCAGAGCCTTGCAGGGATTGCGACGCCGCTGCCAGTACGGCGCTTGTTTTGTTGGTCAGAGCTGATATATGTAACCTCTTTCAGTCTGCCAGGCACACATGCGGCTCTCAGTGCTGCATTTGTGTAATGATGAATGATGATGCGCTCCCAAGCAGTGCGTGTGCTTTTTGACTGTGGTCAAGTGTGCAGTGTAGTTTATTTACATCAATAACAGGAAGAGTCATATCCTTTTTTCTGATAATGATGGCTAAATGATTTTCCACAGCATTCATGAGAAACCACTCCCTCAATAAGCAGTTATTTGCAGTTTTTCATATTCATCCTAAAAGGGCCACTATAGAGACTCCTTATAATGTTATGTTAAGCTCAACACGAGCAGTGTATAAAATACTACATTTACTCAACTTTAAGCAACATGATTGCATTATTCAACCCAACCCAGCTCCAAAAACACAATCAAATCCCAGATTGTTTTCAGCAATACAGAAAGGTAATTTTACATTTCAAGATGTGTTACTTTTCGTGCACTCTGCTGTTTTACACAAACTTGACAGTGCTTGGACTCACAACAAGATTTGCGCGGCTCTCCAGTGTTACGAACACCTCCTGCCACACTCCACATCCTTCAACACTTCACGGAAATGAAAGTGTTCGTGAACGTCAGCGTCAGGTTCAGCTGAGGATCTCGTGGAGAACGTTTGTTCCCAGATCTTCTCTGTGAGAAGCAGTGGTGATTCATCTGGCATGCCTGTTGTCAGAGCCACTTTCCTCCTGAGAGAGAACGAGCTTCTCATTAGTGGGATGAGCTGCAAAGTAACAGGGGCCTCTTGTTTGCACCTCAAGGGCAGAGTCTCAGAGAGGGCAGAGACCAGAGCACCCAATGCAGCCCTCGCCCCGTCCTGCCCCTCGTGTGCCACAAAACGCAGCAGCCTGAGGCGCTTCCTCACAACCGCTCTGCCCTGGCGTGGCTATTTGTAGACAGCAGCCCCGTTCCCAGCTGCACAAGCATCGTCTCCCTCCCGTCAGAGAAGCTCACACGCTGCCTTCTGACCAGTGAGGGAACAGAAACACAGGGTTACTCCCACATCGCCTCTCACTCTGTAGGCCACAGTCGGGTGCCACAAATCACACGTGTCAAAGAACGGCCCTCACCAGAAAGGGGCTTCCGGTTGTCTGATCAGCCAGAGGGAATGTAAATGTTCCCCTATGTTCTGTGACGCCCCAAAGAAAAAGAAAAAAGAAAAATCCATGACCCTGCAACCTGCTGAAGTCTTGACCACAGACGAAGAACAAGGCCACAGAAGAGTTGCATTTGGAGAATAGAAGTGGCATCTTAATCTCTCAGTTTTTGAGCGGGCAAACTGAATAGGCAGCTGGTGAAAGGGTGCCAACCAGATTCACCAAGCCAGAGGCCCCGGGATGAAGGTGAGGCTCTGTCCCACTCTCAATGGCATGACCTGCAGCTGCCATTATGGCTCAAGGTGGCTTTTCACTGCAACTCTGAAAGGGCTGCCGATTCATCTCATTTCACTCAGACATCGCTAATCAGGACTCCAGTGAATTCATTCTCTGCCCAGATCTCCTTCCCTCGCAGGTCGGAACAGAGTCTCTCTTGTTTTTGTCCTTTTTCCATTCTGGAAACTAGTGGTTTTACTAAACCAGTATAGCTACACAACACCACAGCACAGGTGCACAATCTGGGACCTTTAGTTAATGAAGAAGCAGGTGTGTATTGTTTCACACTCCAGGAAAAGAGAGAGACACTCCAGACTCCAGACTCCTGGACTTTCAGGACAAATGTGTTTATATACTTTATTTTTTTCAGGTTAATAAATGAGCTGTTCTTTGAACCGGAACCCTTGTGCTGTGTATGGAAATTACATGAAATTGTTTAGAAGAAACATAGGACAGTGTCCAATCTAGAGGAGCCCATTCGACCAACATTCTCATTTCGTATCCATTAATAATTAATAAGTGATCCAAGGATCCTATCCAGTCTGTTTTTGCATGTTCCCAAATTGTCTCTTCAGCCACATCGCTGGGGAGTTTGTTCAGATTGTGACGCCTCTCTGTGTGAAGAAGTGTCTCCTGTTTTCTGTCTTGAATGCCTTGAAGCCCAATTTCCATTTGTGTCCCCAGGTGCGTGTGTCCCTGCTGATCTGGAAAAGCTCCTCTGGTTTGATGTGGTCGATGGCTTTCCTGATTTTGAAGACTTGGATCAAGTCCCCACGTAGTCTCCTCTGTTCCAGGGTGAAAAGGTTCAGTTCCTCAGTCTCTCAGTAGGACATTCCCTTCAGACCTGGAATAAGTCTGGTTGCTCTCTATAGAAGAACTTTGCTACTGTAAGGTAAATGTATTGCTTTCATACAAATGTCAATAATAGGACGGGTAAAGTTTGGGTTTTCCAGAACGGGTCCAGAATGGTGGTACTGTTCAAAGTTCGGTGTCTGACGTCATGGTAGTTGCTAGATCAGTGCCACAGTCACTGTGAGGGGGGTGGGGAGAGCTCGTGGTTCCTGTGTGTGAGAAGATCCCCCCATGACTTGCTTCTTGTTAGGTGTGGAAATTAATTGGATCAAGTCCCCGTGTAGTCTCCTCTGTTCCAGAGTGAAAAGGTTCAGTTCCTCAGTCTCTCAGTAGGACATTCCCTTCAGACCTGGAATAAGTCTGGTTGCTCTCCTCTGAACTGCCTCTAGAGCAGCGATATCTTTCTTGAAGTGTGGAGCCCAGAACTGTACACAGTATCCAGATGAGCTCTAACTAGTGCATTGTACAGTCTGAACATTACTGCCCTTGTTTTAATTACATGGTTAAGTTTTAATGAGGAACCGACACAAGAAAGGTCCTACATTCATGCCAGGCTGCGTACATTTCAAAATGTACCAAAACGAAACGCCATCATCATGATCCCGATAAAGAGTGCAAAACGTGCAAAGCCAGAGATAATCCTGTGATCTCCTCTCTACCTTCCAGCCTCCTCTGTTCATTGTGCCACCCCCACCAGTCTGAATGAGCCAGGTCCTATAATACGGAGGTCTGCTCCAGTTCTGACAGAATGCACAACCACTTACAAAATAATAAGCATCACTTCCACTACCTGTATAAATTGCACAACCTGCTGGCTAATTTTAAACAGCTGTCTGCAGAGTCACAGGAAGAGGGAATGAGAGAACGCAGGACACCTTGATGTTTTGAAGCCTGTGAAATGAAAATTAATATTTTATAAGTGCCCCTGTATACAGACACTCATTAAAGCCCGCTCCGTCCTCTACACACACACCTTGTTATTGCTGGCAAGCCCATAAATTATGCATGCAATACTTTTCTGCCATTAAACAGTTTTAAATGCCAGATGATTTTTTTACATCACCACTGAAAGGGCAGCTAATTAATATAACCCAGAACCATGTAGCAAATCACAGAAGTTCTCTGCTAATGTAAATAGGTTTGTCAGGGAGTTTTTTCTTCTTTTTTTTTTCTTCCTCCTGCTGAAATTCCCAGACCATAACTCAGCAGCGGAGAGCAGAGCCGCTCCAGTATTTCTGAACCAGATGAATGACCCGGAATACCACTCAGATAAACATTAAAAACATCAAAGGTCTCATACATGATTGCACAAACAAAGCTCTTCAGGACTGCGATCAGACTGAGAGTGGCTTAATTATCTGGAGATGGAAAACATTGGAAATCAATTATACTTCCAGTTAACCACCCCCCCTTCCTATAACCACTGTACCCTTATTATCAGGTTTATTTTTTACAACTGGGAAAGTAAAAGCTGGTAGGAAGGTCCCTTGGGTTATCGCACCTTCCTATTGGCTCAGTGATCACACTCTCCTGCTGGCTAATTTAACTCTCCTGTAACATAGCACTTATACAACGTTTTGTCATACTCTTGCCTTTGCATTAATAGCACTTGTAGTGTTTATTTTGATTTCCCCTACGCTCCCTCTCCCTTAGCTCTTAACTTTGACCTAACATCATGTCTGCACTCATCAGCTTTTACAATCTAGGATGTAAGACTTATATATTGTTTACTGTATATCTTGCATACACTTGTGTAAATTGTGAATTTGTAAAATATGTTATGCCTTGAACTGCACTGTATTATTGCACTTTTGTATTGCACTTGTGTTTTGTAAGTTGCCCTGGACAAGGGCGTCTGCTAATAAATAAATAAATAAATAAAAATAATAATAATAATATTGGCTCAGTGATCTCACCTTCCTATTGGTTTAGTGATCGCACTTTCCTATTGGCTTAGTGATCACATCTCTATTGGTTCAGTGATTGCACCTTCCTATTAGCTCAGTGATCGCACATCCCTATTGGTCCAGGGATCTCACACCCCTGATCGTCACTTCAGAAACCCCCAGGTAGAGATCAGCAAAGCTTATTGTACTGCCTATGGTCCCCAAAGAAGCCCCAGGAGTGGCCTGCCTCCATATCATCTGAACACTATGCGTTTCCAACATGTTTATTATTTTGTATGTTACTTTTAATGGTATCAAATTTCATCACATGACCAGAGCATTGCCAGCAAGTTCTCTCACGAGTTGGTTTTGAAGTCTCCGTGAATATAAGTAAGAGGATTGATTTTCAGGGGTCCAACAGTGAAGGGGAAGGGGGGGCACAATATACACTCACCTAAAGGATTATTAGGAACACCTGTTCAATTTCTCATTGATGCAATTATCTAACCAACCAATCACATGGCAGTTGCTTCAATGCATTTAGGGGTGTGGTCCTGGTCAAGACAATCTCCTGAACTCCAAACTGAATGTCTGAATGGGAAAGAAAGGTGATTTAAGCAATTTTGAGCGTGGCATGGTTGTTGGTGCCAGACGGTCTGGTCTGAGTATTTCACAATCTGCTCAGTTACTGGGATTTTCACGCACAACCATTTCTAGGGTTTACAAAGAATGGTGTGAAAAGGGAAAAACATCCAGTATGCGGCAGTCCTGTGGGCGAAAATGCCTTGTTGATGCTAGAGGTCAGAGGAGAATGGGCCAACTGATTCAAGCTGATAGAAGAGCAACTTTGACTGAAATAACCACTCGTTACAACCGAGGTATACAGCAAAGCATTTGTGAAGCCACAACACGTACAACCTTGAGGCGGATGGGCTACAACAGCAGAAGACCCCACCGGGTACCACTCATCTCCACTACAAATAGGAAAAAGAGGCTACAATTTGCACAAGCTCACCAAAATTGGACAGTTGAAGACTGGAAAAATGTTGCCTGGTCTGATGAGTCTCGATTTCTGTTGAGACATTCAGATGGTAGAGTCAGAATTTGGCGTAAACAGAATGAGAACATGGATCCATCATGCCTTGTTACCACTGTGCAGGCTGGTGGTGGTGATGTAATGGTGTGGGGGATGTTTTCTTGGCACACTTTAGGCCCCTTAGTGCCAATTGGGCACCGTTTAAATGCCACGGCCTACCTGAGCATTGTTTCTGACCATGTCCATCCCTTTATGACCACCATTTACCCATCCTCTGATGGCTACTTCCAGCAGGATAATGCACCATGTCACAAAGGTCGAATCATTTCAAATTGGTTTCTTGAACATGACAATGAGTTCACTGTACTAAACTGGCCCCCACAGTCACCAGATCTCAACCCAATAGAGCATCTTTGGGATGTGGTGGAACGGGAGCTTCGTGCCCTGGATGTGCATCCCACAAATCTCCATCAACTGCAAGATGCTATCCTCTCAATATGGGCCAACATTTCTAAAGAATGCTTTCAGCACCTTGTTGAATCAATGCCACGTAGAATTAAGGCAGTTCTGAAGGCGAAAGGGGGTCAAACACAGTATTAGTATGGTGTTCCTAATAATCCTTTAGGTGAGTGTATGTCTACAACAAAATCATACTACCATACTGAGGCAGTTTCCCAAGAGGTCTACTATAAACCGAAAATTAGATCTTTACCGCGGCTGGAGGTGTCCTGGAGCCAGGCAGGGATCCTGGGAGCTCAAATGTATGTGCGTATGTGTGTGTGAACTATTTGTGCTCCTTCTGTACTACGTGTCAGAGCGGGCGAGAGAGGAATAGTGTGTGAGAAACAACGTAGAGTGCATATAATTCGTTCAGCAACGATCTGGTGCTCTTAGGCAATCCTACAGCCTGGCTTCCCGGTCAGGCTAATTCAGCGCCACAGTGGCTGAACAAAATCCATACTTATTGTAGAGATACTGAGTAACTTTTTCCACAAAACAAAAACACAGGCTCACCAGAACAGCAGTCTCTGTTAATCCATGTTTAGGAGCTTTCACATGGAATCGCAGGCGATTTGTTCATATCATTGACTCCAGCTGACAGAACAGATGTTTGCATTTCTTAACATTAAATGGTCATTTAACACAAAGTTGTTTTTTAAGTTACAAACCTGTAAATGTCCTGCGATTTTTTTTTCCAGATAATTACAAATACTTAGTTGCCGGAAGACATACATAGCACACATTGATCATTTGTTTTGGCTGTTGTCATCCGGATGGTCACAAGGCCTTGGCTTATCGACAGCCAGCAGTTAAATACATTACTGTGGAAGCGGAGTCTCTCTGCTAAATGGACATGACTCAGTAATCACATGACAAATCACAAAAAGAAAAGTCACAAAGAAAATCAATTCTTAATGTCTTACCATTATTATAAAACATATTTTAATTAATATATCCTATCACGTTAATTTCCGCAGCCTCTTTCTCAAACATAAGTGATGACATACTGCTCAGCTGTTGTAGTCTGTGGAAATCTGAGATCATATTGACAGACTTGTTCATTCTCCCATTACTTATTACTGGGCCAGCAGGCAACAGTGCATCGAATGAACAAAGGCTCAAGTATCCAGCCACAGAGTCTCACCTGGGTTGTGTGGATTTCACTGCAGCTCCGAACCCACCGATAATACGTCCTCTGATTCCTGCAGAGCTTCTCTGGTGAGGAAAGCATGGTGAGCTAATCCTGATTGGCAGCACCTGTGTGAGGCAGCACTAGACGATTAACAGCTAAAGAGCTAATGGGCAACAGAGTCTCGTTATCCATGACATCATGTTCAATAATTAACACTGATAAAACATCTGTATCTTTACCAAAAATGTGTATTCAGTGTATAATCATGTGACACTCATTTCAGCACCATTCAAATTCTTCACTCAAGGATAGCCTTCAGATTTGGGCTATGGTAACACTTTACTAAATTGCCTAATTGAACTTTCCCAGGGTCCAATTGTTTAATTAAAGAGGTGCCAAAAGCCAAGGCCCTGTGACAGAATGGATTGGTACAATTGCCAAACCCTTCATCCTGTTCTGAAAGGGTTTAAGTGAATTACAGCAGACCCCCTCTCGCTGCTGACTGCACTTCTGCAAAACCAAATGAAATGGCGTTTCAATAATGTGCCTGAACTGCTGTGCGAAAGCAGGGGAACGCAGGGCTGAGAGCTGATCAATGCTGACAGCAGCAGCGCCTCTCTTGTTTTGCTCCAAAGTTAAGCGGTGTCTTTCTGCTCCTGCCACCGCAGTCTCTGCTGGCCGGCTGATTGTTTCGTTTCCTCTGTAATGTAAACCTGCAGCGGCAGAGGCGTCCCTGAGCTCGCCGTGCGTCAGCGGAGCTGGCTGCGCAGAGCGTCTCTAATTATCAAAGGGAAACGCACCTTGACGGAGCAGCTGTTCAGCCATGCTGTACTGTAAAGAGTAAAAGACACCTTTCCCAAATCACATCATATGTCTCGACAGCTGCTGGATCCTTCTACTCCTCTGCAGTGTGCATTAGGCATCTTAATATAATGCATACAAAATTATAAATCATAATAATTAAACGGCCTAGAAACATCATAGCGATTCAAGCTGACTCCATTCGTTCCGAAGAGAACTCAGCCTCCATTCCTTTGTAGAAGACAATCAAACTAAGCTCCCGATTCTCCTCCTCCGTGAGAACTACACTGCTGGGGCAACAGAGGGACACATCAAAGGCAACAATCTACATGTGTCCTTTATTGGCATGCGTTTGTCACACCCAGTCCACCTCAGCTGTTTGTAGAAGATGTGACACGCCTTGGATGTGACACAGAAAGTCTGGTTCTAGTCAAATACTGACTGTTAATCATCGAGGAATCTGGGTTTTTCACTACAAGTGCAGGTTTCCCTGTGTGTCTGTGAAACGAGGTCACTGCCTCACTGTGCTCCTGTACTGAAGTTTAGCCTTGACACGCAGAAGAACAGGGTTTGTTGAGAACCAGTTTTTACCAGCAGTTTTGGGCTAATACCTCACATGAGCCCCCCAATATAAAACATTACATACGTCTTAAATTTGCTCGTGCTTGACCATATATGGGTCCTCCACCGGAGTTTCCAGGCACAGAGGAGAGGACTCACATCGGACAGCACGTGAGTCTTGACCTAACCCAGCATAAAAATGCTCATACTTCTTACTTCTTTAAGACCCCAAATGGACACCAAACGTTTGTAAAACGCATAAACAGGACGGCCCCCTGAATGGTCCTCGTTGCAGCTGCTCCTAATCAATTCCTTATACTGTCCCCACATCTCGTTCTCCTGATTATTATGGACTCTTCAGAGTGTATGACATGAGTCTAATTGTTGGTAATGGAAGTCTCTGCTCACCCCTGGCAAAGGGCCAGAGATACCTTGTTTAACTGACATAATTAAAATACAAAAATCAGTGACCTCTTGACTTTTAAAGGGATGCAATGGACATGTTACACAGACCAGTCAAGGCTCAGCAAGCAGGTGCCCCCCCACCCCCCTCGCCCCCACCCCGAGAGGCACAGAGCCAGAAAATCACAAGAAAAAACCCTGGTGTCTGGGAGCAGCAGGACGAGGGGATCTGCTCTCTCAAGCTAATATTTAGGTGAGCTGTAATTATGCATCTGATCGAGTGGGAGATGTAATTAATCACCACGCCGCAGTGACATGCTCATCCCCAGTTAAGCATGAAGGAGCATCGATGTGCAGGAAGGCCCGGCCACTGCCGCACAATGGGGAGGGAGCGGCGCTGAATGAGCTCGGCACACAGACGCACACGGAGACTGACAGGGCAATTAGAGCCGACGACAATGAGAGCGCGGGGCCGAGCAGAGGTTCGTCCTGAAGAGGAGAGGAGGCACAGGGGCAGGATTGTTCTGTTTCAGTGCCTTGAACTTTTAAGGGTGTCTTTTGAGTTGGATAAAGGCAGCTGGGATGGAAGGGAGGGAGGGTTGTGCCCAGTGTTTTGGAGATTGGGCATTTCTGAATTCATTAAGAGTCATTATTCTACGTTGGGAAGACAAGCCTCTGAGGGAACTGCACTGGAAAGAGGAGTGAACGCGTTACAGGTCGTGCACATGTGCTGGACATCACAGTGCCGTCTGTGAGCTGCAGGACCACGTGGTAATGCACAGTAATGTGTTGTAAGCCGTCTCATTTAGATGGTAATTATTGTTAATTTATCGTGTTGCAGAATAACAAAGCTGGGGTGGAATGTAACAAAATAGAAGGAAAAAAAGGTAAAAAGTATGATCGCTTGGCAAAGCTTGTCCTGGCACTTCCAGAGAGATATTATTTGTTCGACTTAATGACACAGTGAGAGCGATCTGATTAGGATTGCATCTCGCGCTGATGAGGACAAGAATCCCCTGCTGCTTCCGAGCTGAGAAGCCCTGAAAGCAGCGTCACACAGCTCCAGCGTCGGAGCGGCCGCGCCCGTCTCGTCTCTCTCACGCAAGGACCCAGGGGAGGTGGTGTTAACAGTCCAATGTGAACGTCTCAAGGACAGAAACAGGTCTTCACATGAACATGTTCATGTTTGTAATACTGTGCATTAACAATGGAGAGATGTCTGTAGTGTTCCTTAAGTATAAACTGCTGGCATTTGATACATGTATAGAAGAACATAAGACAGTGTCCAAACGAGAGGAGCCCATTCGACCCATCATGCTCGTTTGGTGTCCATTAATAACTGAGTGATCCAAGGATCCTATCCAGTCTGTTTTTGAATGTTCCCAAATTGTCTCTTCGGCCACATCGCTGGGGAGTTTGTTCAGATTGTGACGCCTCTCTGTGTGAAGAAGTGTCTCCTGTTTTCTGTCTTGAATGCCTTGAAGCCCAATTTCCATTTTTGTCCCCAGGTGCGTGTGTCCCTGCTGATCTGGAAAAGCTCCTATGGTTTCATGTGGTTGATGCCCTTCATGATTTTGAAGAATGGATCAAGTCTCCACGTAGTCTCCTCTGTTCCAGGGTGAAAAAGTTCAGTTCCTCAGTCTCTCAGTAGGACATTCCCTTCAGACCTGGAATAAGTCTGGTTGCTCTCTATAGAAGAACTTTGCTACTGTAAGGTAAATGTATTGCTTTCAAACAAATGTAAATCGTAGGACGGGTAAAGTTTGGGTTTTCCAGAACAGGTCCAGAATGGTGGTACTGTTCAAAGTTCGGTGCCTGACGTCATGGTAGTTGCTAGATCAGCGCCACAGTCACTGTGAGGGGGGTGGGGAGAGCTCGTGTTTCCTGTGTGTGACAAGATCTCACCTGACTAGCTTCTTGTTTGGTGGGGAAATCAATGAGAAACATCTTTATTCTCTCTCTCTTGTGTTTCAAGCTGTCCGCCCGCAACACAGATCTGGCTCCCAGAGGAAATCATTTCTCCCAAAGCTTGTCCCTCAGTGGGCTATTGAAACTCACGAGAGCATGACAAACTCCGGCATGTGAGAACTAAACCTTGTCATTGCTTTCACCAGTCCTTATTCGCAAGCCTGTTTTTAATTGTATTGCCTTGTAAAGATGGTACAAACACACACACATGCACACACACATGCACATACACACCTGCGAAACACGTGCAAGTCTATGCATGCAAACCCATTGGCTCTGCATTAAGACCCAGCAGAGAAGAACCTGTGAACTGATACAAGACATGCTGCTGCCTCCAAACCACTGCACAGCTGCTCAGGACTCAAGCCTCTTCCAGAGCGCACAGCTGGAAACCAGGTGTGCGTCAATTCCATATTGATGCCCAAACAGTGTTTGCACCCAAAGCCAACCTCCAGTCGATGAAGTGGGCCCTTCTTGCTATCAGATGCTTTGAAGGAACAGCCTTATAAGGTGCTTGGATCAGGGAGCTGTTAGCAGCTGCATGACCTCCTCTCGTCACCTTCCTTATCATTTGTTAATTCTAGAAAATACAAAACCGGACCAGCACCCTTGAGGAGATATTAGTAATGCAGATCAATCACATCTGATGAGATTACAGTGTAAAAATTAATTACGGTTCCAGTCTCATTGTGTGCTTCAGCAAAATACTTCAATGATATTCCCCAGCCTAGGGAGCAATTAAGAGAAAATGTCATTAACATGGGATTTTGAAATTGAGGGACAGCACATAGATCTCCCATGTGGCAGCAGGAGGAAGCGTCTCTGGTCTCCGTGTCTGCACTTGCTTTGGGTCGTCCTCTGCTTTAGTAACCTCACTGGGTCCCGAGCCTGGCTTTATCATTCCCTGCTCATCCCAACCCTTTCCCTGCTTCTCCATCTAGAAGACTGCCCTGCAACGGACATCTGGTCTCAAACCACCATTTGAGACCATACACGTGACGGAGCCGAGGTCATTCAGTCACACAGCCTCCCGTTAGAGCAGTAAGAACAGGAGAAGGAGAACTACAAATATTCTGGCATGCTCTGGCAGGCCTGTCATTTGTAATTGTTAGTGCTGCTGTGTGTGTGTCTGTATCTGTGTGTGTGTGGAGGGTGCAAAGGACCAGCTCTCTTCCCTGTGTGAGAAATCCCCCTATCACGGGGAGAGCTATGGTTAAGGAGATAAAGAGCACTTTGTGCAACAGCCTCATTACTCTGCTCTCGGCTACAGCCCTCTATAATATCGTCTTTTAACATAATCCCAGTTGTTTCTGGATATGTGTATCCTCTTGTTGTGGGATATTAATTAACTGGGGGGATCAGACACACACTTATTGTGACTCGCACAACAATCATGCGTCCGTACCCCATCCCCACCACCGGGTCCTTCCCTGTACATCTTGTTGAGCCACTTCCTGAGAAACCAAGACACATCTTTTGTACAGTTTAGACGTTCAGCATTCTTTCCACCTTCCGGGAATCCGAGAGAGACAAATGCAGGATAATATTATCAGCAGTAGTAGTTGTAGTCATCGTTGTTGTTGTATTGGGGCTGTTATGGTATTTTTCATGAACTGTGACCTTTAAAACCAGACAAAGCAGGACAACTTCAGCCTCGGCACTCATCCTATTGTTTGTGAGAGAAAGTCTTGGGAATTATCTACCGTTCGGAGACAGGGACGGAGCGGGGGATGAGGGCACTGGTAGGTGGAGGTACAGAGAGGAGGGAGGCTCCCGATGGAGCTGGATTCGTGAAGGGATGTAATTTGTTGGTCTATAACAGTTTCACTCACGTCTTTCATGTGCAAATATCAGGGGCTGCCGACAAAGAGGCTGACGTTGGTGCTTATTATGTCTGCATGATGGTCTGGGAATGATAATCAGCAGAACCGAAAGGGAAAGCAATTAAAGGAGACGAGAACGGAGCCGGGGGGGGTGCGTTGTCATCAGAGATGTACAGTACTCAGTACTCTCTGTTCTCTACCTCTGGCCTGCTTCTTTAAGAGCTGCTGCTTATGTGGGATCACTTCTTGCGTCCAAAAGCATTGACAAGATCAGGCCTGTTCAACTACAGCAATATACCTGCTTCCCCTGGCAGGACTGAAGAAGACCTGATGTCCAGATCATAACTGCTGTTCAAAGCGATGGTCTTCTGTGTGTAAACGTCCACTCGGGACTGGTAAACTCTGACTCTCTGCAGGCATCATGTGGAAGTGTTGTCAGACTATCCCTCCCCACCAAGCCGCACGCCTCATTCTGGGGTTTCTGTCTTCAGGTGGCAAATCTGATCAAGATTTACAGTTGTTACCACATGAAGATCCGTGCTAGATTAAGAGATGAATGCCATTCCTCGCTGCCGTGTCTGTCTGTGTGTAGAAAACACGCAAGGATCCCTCCCGTCAGGTCCTGTCAGGCCGACGGTTCACCGATCTCTAAAGAAAAGCTTTATTATTATTGTCTCATTCGTGTCTGTCGTCTGTAAACTCGCAATTGCTACAGTAACATAGCTGTGTTGTTTCCAGCGCATATTAACGAGATTCCCTACAAACCAATTGTTGAACTACAAACATGACTGCCTGTTCTACTCAGATTGTAATGATAATATATCTAAAATCATGAAATACAATTCTTACTTTTTAAAGTAACAGTTTCCAAAGTCAGACTAATTCATCAGTTTTGATGTCTGTATGCAAACCTGTCCCAGACAGACAAGGTCCAGGTTTTCAGCCAAATCACTTTTCTTGGGTTGAAGCAGGAAAGAGGAAAACAAATTAAAAGAAACAAAATGATTTACTTGTTGTCTTGCTAACATGAGATATTTCATCAAATGTAATTCACCCAACACTATTAATACAAATTCCTAAAAGGAAATGTCTTGAGACCATGTCTGTCTGTCTCTGTCTGTCTCTAGTAGCGCAACATTTTCTCTAGTTGAGGTTTCACAATGACTGCAGATTAAATACATTATTGTTCTTAAATATGTTCTTAACCCGAATAACGTTTAATTTAATTTAAACTTATAAAGCCATGCCATAGATAGACGTCAAGATCATAATACACATAAATAAAATAAGGAATTGCATTAATTATAACATAACACCTTTAATCTTTGTTCCAGGTAACAGCTGACTGGAGCTTTATTTAGGACAACATAGTAGCGTCCTCTTCTTCCTATTGACTACAAAGACAACACTGTGTGCCAGAGAACATAAGAACGTGTCCAATCGAGAGGAGGCCATTCGCACCATCGTGCTCGTTTGGTGTCCATTAATAACTAAGTGATCAAGGATCCTATCCAGTCTGTTTTTGAATGTTCCCAAATTGTCTCTTCAGCCACATCGCTGGGGAGTTTGTTCAGATTGTGACGCCTCTCTGTGTGAAGAAGTGTCTCCTGGAGAAGCTTTTGTTGGGTTCTTCTCACAGTAACTGAAGATGTTGCATTCTGGGAGATGTAGTCAGTAGATGTTCACAGGAAGCTCACAGTTTATATTATAATTATAAGAGCTAATGTAAGATGACATCAGCAGAACGGCTTTTAGTGTCGATTTGGTTCAGACGGGCCAGTAGTACATATTCCACGGCTGGGTGGGTTTTGATCAAACAGTTTATCTGGAATGTGTGTGTGGGGGGGGTGCTATTGTAAACCATCCAGGCGTACTGTAACCTTTTTATAGTATTTGTTCCTAAATTAAAAGAATAAAAAACAACAATACGAGGCAGCATGAATATTAAATCAAACGAAGAGAAAGCCATGCAAGTACAATTGCATATTTATTTCTAACTTGACCTTTAAAGCGTCAATCGCAATTACTCAATCTCTTTCCATTTTTTCTCTTTTGAAGATCTTGCCAGCGCACATCAGGAGATTGATTGAGGGGATTGTAATCATGTGGAAACGAAGGAGATGATTGCGCTGAGATGACACTGAGATTCCCAAGTGCGCCTCGGCAGAGACGCCCCAAGCGGAGGGGATCGCAGGGGCGCGGAGTAAGAACTGGTTCTTACGAAGCACATTTATTTGCCTGGTGTTGAACCTTGTGTGACCCGTCTCTCCCCGGCTCTCCCATTCGCTCTATATATTTCAGTGACTTATGAGAAAGTTTTACTGATGCAATCCTCGTGTCCTGTACAAGCTCCTCTTTGGATTCTCTTACCTCATCAATCCTCCACTTGATGTTTTCTGGTCGTTTTGCAAACTGTGCAATTTGACTTGACTCATAGGAAGAAAGAAACAATTACAGCCCTGCTATGGAATACCGAGCAGATCTGAAGTCCTGTCTTTAGTATTAACTGAAGCACACTCTTCTGTGTCAACACAGCCCAAATGGCTGTTTAAGCTCAAATCAGTCAACCTACAGACTGCAGTTTGTGAATGTATAGAACGATCTCACATTCAGAGAGGGCACTGATGTGACTCCTGGTCCTGGAAACCACCAGGCCTTCTGGGTCTCAGAGTTGAAACAACAACTCAGATATTGGGTCTAAATTCAGCCATGGAGGTCGCCTATAAGAGCTACAGGTCTGTCTTTCTCCACACCAAGAGTGAATGTGAGAGATATCAGGCCTGGGCCTAGAGCTGTGGACCCCCTGAGATGTATTTTCTCCTTCAACAGCTTGTCATGCTGTAGCATGTGATGTTTTTCTCTCCTCCATGCCTCGTGGTTTATTTTTACATTTTGTGTTAATTATTATGTTCTTTTATGCTGTGAAGCGCACTGTGGCAACCTGGCGAAGGGTGCTGTACCAAAACAAAACTGACTGACTGATTGATTGATGAAGCTTTTCCTTCATAGAGAGACGCTTTCTCAAGCACTTTTCCAAAAGTGACCCAACACAGGCAGCTTGTCAATTTAATATACGCAGCTCTGGGGCAGCTCTGGGGCACAAAAGGATGACTGTTCATCTTCTGTTAGCAGTGTTGTGTGTCAAAACTGTCATATTTAAATTCTGTAACAGTTAAGCAAGTTTAATGCTTTCAACTTATAACAGTAAGAATATAAGACATTGTCCAGTCGAGAGGAGGTCATTTGACCCATCATGCTCGTTTGGTGTCCATTAATAACTAAGTGATCAAGGATCCTATGCAGTCTGTATTTGAATGTTCCCAGATTGTCTCTTCGACCACATCGCTGGGGAGTTTGTTCAGATTGTGATGCCTCTCTGTGTGAAGAAGTGTCTCCTGTTTTCTGTCTTGAATGCCTTGAAGCCTAATTTCCATATGTGTCCCCGGGTGCGTGTGTCCCTGCTGATCTGGAAAAGCTCCTCTGGTTTGATGTGGTCGATGCCCTTCATGATTTTGAAGACTTGGATCAAGTCCCCACGTAGTCTCCTCTGTTCCAGGGTGAAAAGGTTCAGTTCCTCAGTCTCTCAGTAGGACAATCCCTTCAGACTTGGAATTAGTCTGGTTGCTCTCCTCTGAACTGCCTCTAGAGCAGCGATATCTTTCTTGAAGTGTGGAGCCCAGAACTGTCCACAGTATCCAGATGAGCTCTAACTAGTGCATTGTACAGTCTGAACATTATTGCCCTTGTTCTCAACTCTACACTTTTGACAATAAACCCTAACATCCTGTTTGCCTTTTTTATTGCTTCCCCACACTGTTTGGCTGGAGAAAGTGAGGAGTCCACGTAGACTCCTAGGTCTTTCTCATGCGTTACTTCATCTAGTTCTATTCCTCCCATAGTGTAATTATAGTGGACATTTTTGTTACCTGCATGTAATACTTTGCACTTGTCCACATTGAATTTAATCTGCCAGGTATCGGCCCACAACTGAATATTATCTAAGTCCCTCTGAATAGCCTGTGCTGCCGAGATTGTATCTGCTGAGCTGCCTATTTTAGTATCATCTGCAAATTTGGCAAGTTTGTTAACTATCCCAGAGTCCAGATCATTAATATAGATTAGAAAAAGCACAGGCCCTAGTACTAATCCCTGTGGAACTCCACTAACAACCTCACTATTCCTCCCATTTTATTACCTACATGTAATACATTGCACTTGTCACAGTATGTTATTCTGAATAAAAATGACAGTGTAGGTTCTATGTTAACTTTACAATTTGTCTATACTAAGGTGTGTTCTGGAGTGGGGAACATTTCTCTCCGTGTGTGATTTAAACCGTGTCAGCTTGGCTGCCATGCCCTCACCTGTTACTCGATTCTTTCCCAGCAGGCCAGAGTTGTCCAGTCAACAGCTCTTTAATCAACATGAATGTGAACTGGAGGGACGGCGAGGGGTCGGACTCCCTGACGGGGGCCCAGGGAACAGTAACAAGACACTGGCTTCAATGGCCTCAAAGCAATCCAGGCGGACAAAGGCAAGATCTGCGCCTCCTGCACGGCGGCTCTTTATATACCCAGCGCAGCACGTTCTGAAGGTGAAGAGATTACAGGTGGAGTCAAATGACACTCAGTGTCGCCCAGACATCCAAAGGGAAAAACAAAAAGGCACAAGCGCCTCAGTGGATCAAGCTATTGCCCTCACTCTGCGCTCACATCTTTCTTCTTGTGCCGCTCAGAGGACGGTTCAGTGCCTTCCAATAAAACAAAACAAAACACGTACAATCTGAATCACCCTCTTCAGGCAGTTTCGCAGTCTACACTGACCTCCATGAAAGAAAAGGATGAAAAGGCAAAACACAAGCCAGTGGGGAAAAGCTCAGTCTTAAAATTTCTGCTGAAATTACACCGGTATAAAAGGATGCTTTATTTTCTTTCAGTGTTGCTGTTACTTAAGCCAAGCCGGGGTATCTTTCTGCTTGCGCCTGGGGGGGTGGACAACAATTTGAAAGCAACAACTGAGTAATAATTTAATAGCTGGGAAATTATGTGGGGAAAAAATTGAAAGAAATGGGGGGGGGGGGGCCACAGGCAGTATATTTATTTTCAGATATTTATCTTTTGTCACAGAACATTAACCCCATATCAGGAGAAAGTGAGAGAGAGCAAGGGAGAGAGAGAGAAGTGAAGGAGAGAGAGAGACAGAGGGGAGACGCAACGTGAAAGAGAGGGAAGAACTCAACGCTGTAGCCCCCAGTGTTTTTATTTGTTTCCTTATTTCTTCATTGTTATTATCCCGGGCTCCTGACTTTATAGCCAGTGACAAAAGACAGAGAACACCAGTGACTTATAATGTGCTGTGTAGGGAGGGGGAAAGCATCTACACACACAGACACACACGCACTTGTCTCACTCACACAGACAGACATTCACACACACACAATCACATGCATGCATATACACACACACTGACACACAGACACTCAGACACACACACACACGCAACCAAATAAAAATTACATTTCCAATCTCTGAGAGGGCACTGTCTGCACAGCGGACAGAAAACTTGTTGTAATTTCTATCACACCTCGACAAAAATAATATACCTCTTTTCTGCATGTGCACATGTGCATCTGGCTGTGAGTGTGAGGGCTATGCGTGTGTCTGTGGGGTGTGAGGGTCTATGCATGTGTCTGTGTGGCAGTGTGTGGCTGTTCATATCGAAAGCCTACCTGTATCACATCTTTAACCAGCTTCTGTTAAAATGTAAATAATAATAAAAAATAAAAATACAAAATGCAGCCCAGAACAGCCAGCAGCTGCCCACTATGACATCAGAACTATGACAAATGTGAAAGACGCTTTATTTGTGGACGAGACATAAGTTGAAACATTAGAAGATGGCAGTTGCAATGTTTTAATTCCACTTTCTCTTACCATCGGGAAAAGACAGGGTTTCCCAGCTGGGCTCATGTGGACAGAAAAGGCAGCGATATCAAAACCCAGTAAATTACACTGACAGCAAATAAACAGGGCCTCTATTACACTTCTATCACAAAATCTCTAAAATGCTTCTGTCAGTTCTGAGAACTGGGCACGAGCAGAAGTCAGTCAGTCGGGAGTATTTTTGGATCGCAGTGTAGGTCAACGCATTTCCCAGCCAGCCAGGGTGGATTGAAAGAAAAAAATAAGAAGAAAAGACATTTGTTCTAGGCTGATGGGCAAGTCCTCTCTGGTAGGACTTCACTTGTATGAGTGGCCATCAGATGATCTGATTGGGATTTAACCTTGGAGAGAGAGAGGCTGATGGGCATTTTTCAGCTGATTACCTGCACAGCAGAGACATCCTCATGGGGTTGGTGTCCGTTTCTGTTTCTGCGCTTTTCTTTGCAGTGTTTGTCTGAGGGACCAGAGTGTGTGTAGGGCTGTGTGTGTATGTACTCTGTGTGTGTGTGTGTGTGTGTGTGTGTGTGAGTGTGAGAGAGTCAGTGTGTGTGTGTGTGTGTGTGTGTGTGTGTGTGTGTGTGTGTGTGTGTGTGTGTGTTGGAGGTGAGAAGGGGGGGATGTGTGATGGGAATTTAACTGCTCTGTGTGTCAGGAAAGCCAGGTCATGCAAGAGAACAAGAGCGACTGTCATTTCCCGTTGCCACCGAGGGAGCGCTGCTGCACTTCTGTCCTCTGCTCACCGGCTGAGTCTCTTCCATTTCCAGGGTCAGCAAGCATCACACGGACACCAGCTTGTGGTGGGGCGGTGTACGGTCTGAGCTGGGGGAGGCGAGTCGGTGTCCACTGTCACCCACGAGCTGCGCACGTTTCTCTGAGACCCCCGGCCCGGCGCACACCCGGCACCACCCCGCCCAGTTCAGAGGGAAGTAGCCAACGTTAAATACACAGCTGGGGGTCAAGCCTTCTTTCAAGGTTGCAACGATTTGTTTCAGATGTGTTTTCTCCAAGCTCTCCCATGAAATGTAAAAAAAAATAATAATAATAATAATAATAATAATAATAATAATAATAATAATAATAAAATCAAATGAATCACAACAAAAAATACAGTGTATGCCTAATAAACATATAAGCTGTATATGAATGAATGTATATGAATGCAATGACTATGATATTATTTTTATGTGCAGACGAATCCACACAGTTACCCACTGATGCACAATTCATCTCGTCAACAATGAAAACTGCGGCCATGGGGGGGATCACTGCAGCTCACATATCCAGAGCTAGACTACTGCCCAGCTGTCAGCGCAGGGTGCACACGCAATGGATATGGATGCCGTGTGGAAACGGATAGTAACACAGGTCCAAGGGACCCAGCTTTCCTTCAGTGTGCGTCTCTCAGGTATGAGCAACCTGCCCTGCCCTGGTAAGTATTTAAAACAGTCCTGTCTGTGAACTGCACACACATGCATTGAGCTACATCATTGCCAGCACAATAAAATACAAATCACTTTAGTGTGTACATTAAAGATACAGCCTTCAAATAGCCTGGCCAAGAGCGTGCCTAATTAATACAGTAAACAGCCTTCAAATCACAGAGACCAGAGGACTTCCTATCCCATCACACTTACGGATGGCTGTTCCTAATGCAGAGCCATTCGCACTGTTTCCGTGCCTGTGATTTTCTTATTGCTACTGTAACCATTTCATTCCTGGTGGGGTGTCTGCACTGCAGGCGTGATTTAAATTCTGCTGTTCAGTCGTATTTATTTTCTGGCTCCATGCCGTCATTCCACATCTCAATCCTCAGATTCTTCTCTTCTCTTCTTGCAAGAGTGCGATCAACACAACGTCACTTCAGAGAGGTTGTACAGAGGCCCATCGACACGGCAGAGGACGGGACCTTAGCATTTATCAACAGACAGCGGAGGCGGACAGGGAATGCGTACGAGATCTGCCCGTGGGACCCAGGTGCCACCCTTTAAATCTTGTCATTTAATTGTGAGGTAAACAATCCAATTAAGAACAAAAAAATAAAAGATCACACCTGGTATGTTATTAAATACAAGCTCTGTCAATTGGAATATGTTGTCCCATGGGTCGCTTTAAAGTACTGAAAGGACTTCAATCAAATAAAACTAATAATTACACCAGAAAGATCCAAGCAGAGCAAGTTAAACTGGCTGCAATCTCAACCCCCAGACAAACGGATCAATCGCTCAACCAACTGACCGTCACCTTGTGTTGCTTTTAATTCCAGCCGACGCTGAACGTCACAGTGAATTGTCCTTGAGGAAGTGCGTCTCCTCGGACGATGCACCGGGACATTTCTAAGGCATTTCTTGTCATGGTTCAACGTGAGTAAGAGCTTCACTCGGCCTGCTGTGAATCGGCTGTTTCTGGCTCTGGAGATTCCCAAACAAGGCCTTCACGTTGTTGTTTTTCTTCTCTGCGTACGTTTTCCACAAAGCAAACTGTGTTGGAACTGGTGAAGATCAGGTTCTGATGCATCTCTGGTGTCTGTGAAGTCAATAAAACACAGTTTGACTGCAAGCGTCTGTCAACAGCGTGACGATCTCTATAAGCTACTGTTTGGTGGCTTTCTGAAGCTACTGACCTCAACAAAAAGAAGAAAACAGGGTTTTTAAATCAAACAATCCTCTTACTTAGTCTCCCTGCCTCCTTAACTGTGTTTCTCTGCACCCTCTGTATTTATTTATTTATTAAGCAGCTGTATTTCTTTGCATTTGATGCTTTGATTCAAATATTATGCCTGGATTCGACTGCAGTGCGAGTCTGTAAGCATTCCCACCATTGCAGTAGCCCTGGGTCCTCACTCTAATGTAAGCCATGGCCCATTCAAGTGGACATCTGACAGGGTCGACTCAACAGGAACCCGATCCCAGCCTAAACGAAGCCAACTGGACTCTAACCTTCAGCCTTTCCCCAACCAAAACCTAACCCTAATTTCATTTCTAAACTTCACTCCCTAAAATAAGACTCAAACCAATCTGTATCGGTAACTAAAACACACGATTGTCTTTTTTTCCCCATTCTTGAATTGACGATAAATATCTGCAAAATACCATAAATTAATATGAAAATAAATAACATACATCAGGCTGCTGTGTTTTATTATCCTCGTCTTCATCTGAGGGCTTTGGTTCATTTAGCTTTTACAAAAGCACATGATTTCAGGGAATAGTCTAAAACTGCTTCGTATCTTCAGTTAAGAACTAAATCAGTGGCAGGTCTTTCAGGACTAGAGAATATTTATTTGCGTATCTTTTTTTAAAACAACTTCAGTGAAAGGTCATGGGGGGTGGCGAGGTGGTTGTAAATTACAGCAATTTCCCGAAAAGCGAAGAGCGAAACAGAATCAACATGACGAGGCGACGGTCCGCTAATGGCCGGGGGTCCTAATGCTTCACTTGACCGGGTTCACCTGCTCGGACACCAGAGGGATCCTCTCACCGGGCGGCAGCGGCTTTCTGTGCGAGTTTTCAATTTAGGAGTCAAAGATCTTTCAAAATTGCCACAATTTGCATGCATTTGCAAAATCTGCATACATTTCGGGAGCCCGTGTACCGATCATGTAATTAATAATAACGAACTCCCTTACTAATTATCTGCCATGGCAACCAGACAATCCTGAACAAACGAAAAGGGTTAATGAACTAATGAACTAATGAACTAACGCAAGAGGATGGCTGTGCTGAGATGTTAAGAGAAAGTGCTAGATTAGCAGGGATGCAGCCAGACAGCTCGGACAGACAGCACAGAGCCGGCGCTTTGCGTTTTAACATTTTTTAATTAAACTGTCAAGAGCTGCACTTTTAAAATCAAGCCATTTTGACTGATCTAAACTCTGACATATGAATCATGAACAAATAAAACCGCAGTTAGCACGACGTGACTTTCCTGGAATCCGGTAATAATGCGACACTGGAGCATCGTTTCCAATAATCAATAATAATCCCGCCTGACACTCTGTGTGTGTCAAAGCGGCAAGACCACCGCAACACACCTGAACCACAGGACCCCCAGACTGACGGGGCTTGAATACAGAGCCCTAGTGGCCACTGCGTACGCGATCAACACGCCAATCAGCAGGGTGCTGTCTCATTAGTGACCTTTGACCCGGGCACTGATTGGGCCTGGAGGGATCCAGTACCGCGTGTGAGCTCAGGGGCGCAGACTGACGCTGTTAGGAAAGTCAAGCAGGAAAACACACGACAGCTTACAGTCGGGAGGAGGCCGGCGTCTGCGTGGCTGTGCGTGGCTCTGCTGCAGGTGTGTGTGATAAGCCTCATTTTGAGGTCTGTACGCACCGAGGCGTCCGACGCACTTGGTTCTCGGCACAGCGGCTGTTGAAGTCGGTGATCGGTGATCTTGCGGCGCTTGGTCCCGCTTTGTTTCCGAGATGCCGCGGTCACCTGGCGCTGCTCTCGCTTCTATCCGAGCCACAGACCCGTCCCTGTGCTGCTACCGCCCCCGTGTGGCCGTGATTGAAAGCGCACCGGCTCGTTCCTCACCACCGGGATCTCCGGTGTGAGGCGAGGAAACGTCTCGACGCAAGACTCGACTCTTCTGCCTTTTTTCCAGCTGAGAGACACGAATATGCTTGTTTTGCTGCAGCGTCATGTGGGATCTTCCGTTGCCTAAAAAGTAGGCTACAGCATTGGGCACGTTAGCTCAAGGACCTATTAATAATACCAATTTACAAAGCCGTCCATCACCTGGTAGGCTTTTAACAGGATTTCTAATGTCCTGGAATAAGCGTAGTGCCTTTGTTTTGTGACAGGGCTGTTAATGTCTGTTGAGGTCATGAGTAATGGGTTATAAAAGGCAGGAGGAAGAGTCACAGCCGGCGCACAGAAATAGAACTGCGACGCCATTTAAACGGCTGAAGAACTAACTTCCAGTGCCACACTTTATTAGGCCTATTGGTGGTATTTTAGTAGAAACTTAGAGGAAATGCTCCATAAACTGCTAGTGTTTCCTAAATGTGCAAAAATGCACAGAAATTAGCAGAAAGTAGCAGAAATGCACAGACAGACTGCACTGTCCATAACTCTGTAGTGCGGCTGTATGCACCAATTGATTTAGTTCAAATATTATTTTTAATCTGAATAATATTTGTGTTGCAGATAAACTGCATTACGGATCACCTAAATAATGATAGTAGTAATAAAGTCATAGTACTTGTCATAGTACTGACACGCTTTTCTAATCCCCCATCCAGCCCCTGGCTTCTCTCGGCAGACAGATAACTGAGAGGAGATTAGCACCGTCAGGCCGGCTTATCAGCACATCCTGGGTTTTATTTATTTACTGGTTTATTTATTAGTTTATTCTGCAGTGCGAGATTGTCAGGGCAAACACGATGGGTCTCGTGCTTTTAATGTAGTCGGCTGGGCGGCTGCACAGTCGCAGTGGAGGTTTCTGCGCAGACAATAAGGTGCAGTGGACTGGCCGTTAGTGCTAATGACCGCCTCGTTTACAACAGGGCTGAAGGAAACTAGACTTCAACTGCAAGGACTTGTTTCTGTTTTCAAGTCATTTCAAATCACCTGTCAAGCTGCACTAGCAATCCTACTTACAGGGCGAAATGTCAGCAGGTTTTCTGTGTCATTTGCTTCACATTGGCCCCCCCACCCCTCTCTCTTCCTGCAGAAGATCATGACAAGCACACCTGACACTCGACTCACAGATGCAGAGAAGTGACAGGTAAACTTGTCAGCACTTTCTCAGAGGCTACAAAGACAAACAGACTTGTTAGCTTTTTGTCTTTGCGAAGCAGATCAGATCAGAGACACCTTGGTTTGTCAGCATCGCTTTCCCAGACTCCCCGGCCGGGAAGCGCCAGGACTCTGACCATTCGGTGAGGCAGCGTCTCGCCGGGCCGATGGGCCTCCATGGTGCCCTTGGGTCTGTGGTGCAATGGGAGACACAAACTGGGCAGAGTACTTCAGCCATAAGAGTTGGCTACATTGCCTGCGAAGTAAATAAATAGTACCCTTCCAACATTTAACTTTATTTCCCTCCTATTGTCCCCAGTGGAACTAGATGTGTTTGGCCAATTCCACTTTATTTATTGTATTGCAATTTGAATTGAATGTTTGTGGGTGGAACTGGAACTGGGTTTGAACAGATGAAATTGAGGCGGAGCTGAATTTGTAAGTACTGTTAGTATCCGCCTCTCACGTCACAAGATTGAAGGGACTGGGCTTTACAGAGAGATGAGGACTGTCGACTGAACATCATCCGCTCGTACACTTGTGATATTTTGGAAAGCAGGGTACTACCGAACCTTGTCGAATATATAAACAACCGTCCTATGGTCTAATTTATTTATTCATGGTCCTGTTTTTATATTGTATATTCTGTATAATACTATATAATATACTGCATAGAGAACACGTTTAGTTTAAGTCAAAGGGCTGAAGATGTCAGTGATTCCCTCAACAGTGTCCTTTGGAAACTGCAGACCCGCGTCTGGGTGCGGACAGATGCTACGCTCGGTCTCAGAGAGCCGAGGAGAGAGACGCAGATGCATTAAGACAGAACAGAGCGGCAACTTTTCAAAGTCTGCAGCAAGCCGCGCGGCGTCAGGGGGGCGGACTGGTGCCACTGAACTGTGAAAGGGAGATAGCCTTCGGGCGAGACATGGATAGCGACCTTTCCAATCCAATCCCATCGCCCGGCCGTCCGGGCACAGCTGCGCTATCAAAGCAGATAACGTGCTCGAGTAAAGGTTAAGACGCACCGTGACATTTTAATTCTGACTGAACAACTACATACCAGGAGTCTACATTCACAAATTATGCACATGTGTGTGTTCTTTTGATTCGGTCTGGTTTTCAACATGCAGCGCTGGTTTCCACTCAACGCACACACCCCCCATTGCCCCAGAGGCAGAGGCAGGAGAGCTAAGGAGCTCCGCGCAGGCAGGTGACACTCGGGGACGACACAGCAGAAGACATCTGCTCTCTGGATTAATTAATGCACACACTCCCCTGGTTAAAGTGAGATATTTCACTGGACTATTAAAGCATGTTCCCTCTGAAGTCAGCCTGTGCTGTAATTAGCATGTGAGGAACGTCAGGCCCTTAAAAAACTAAAAACAGAGAAGAGATAAGAATTTCACAATTAAATAAAGGGAATTTATAATAATAATAATTGATTTAATTGGGTCCTATACCATCTGTGGCACCGCCATTGAGGGATGCTGAACCACATGTTCAAAGTATTATTGGCCAAAGGACCCACTTCTACAACTAGGAACAAAGAACAGATCCACCTCAAACCATATCAGGTGCAATCCTGAAATGCAATGGTGTCAAAACGTAGAGATAAGAAACATAAGAAAGTTTAAAAATGAGAGGAGGCCATTTGACCCATCATGCTCGTTTGGTTTACATTTTTGGCAAGTTTGGCAAATCTGACAAGTTTGCTAACTATCAAAGGCCCTAGTACTGATCCCTGTGGAACTCCACTAATAACCTCACTCCAGTTAGAAGTGACTCCTCTAATTGACACCCTCTGTTTCCTATACATCAACCAGTTCATAATCCATCTGCTTACATTACCCTGAATGCCTACAGCTTCCAGTTCTATAAATTTGGCGCAGTGATTGAATCTCATGTCAGAACCCTGAAACGAGTTTTAACGTCACTGAATTTCTGATTCTGGTTCCGTTACCATTTATTTTTTCTGTTCAATCCATCCTTCTTATACACTCACCTAAAGGATTATTAGGAACACCATACTAATACTGTGTTTGACCCCCTTTCGCCTTCAGAACTGCCTTAATTCTACGTGGCATTGATTCAACAAGGTGCTGAAAGCATTCTTTAGAAATGTTGGCCCATATTGATAGGATAGCATCTTGCAGTTGATGGAGATTTGTGGGATGCACATCCAGGGCACGAAGCTCCCATTCCACCACATCCCAAAGATGCTCTATTGGGTTGAGATCTGGTGACTGTGGGGGCCAGTTTAGTACAGTGAACTCATTGTCATGTTCAAGAAACCAATTTGAAATGATTCGACCTTTGTGACATGGTGCATTATCCTGCTGGAAGTAGCCATCAGAGGATGGGTACATGGTGGTCATAAAGGGATGGACATGGTCAGAAACAATGCTCAGGTAGGCCGTGGCATTTAAACAATGCCCAATTGGCACTAAGGGGCCTAAAGTGTGCCAAGAAAACATCCCCCACACCATTACACCACCACCACCAGCCTGCACAGTGGTAACAAGGCATGATGGATCCATGTTCTCATTCTGTTTACGCCAAATTCTGACTCTACCATCTGAATGTCTCAACAGAAATCGAGACTCATCAGACCAGGCAACATTTTTCCAGTCTTCAACTGTCCAATTTTGGTGAGCTTGTGCAAATTGTAGCCTCTTTTTCCTATTTGTAGTGGAGATGAGTGGTACCCGGTGGGGTCTTCTGCTGTTGTAGCCCATCCGCCTCAAGGTTGTACGTGTTGTGGCTTCACAAATGCTTTGCTGCATACCTCGGTTGTAACGAGTGGTTATTTCAGTCAAAGTTGCTCTTCTATCAGCTTGAATCAGTCGGCCCATTCTCCTCTGACCTCTAGCATCAACAAGGCATTTTCGCCCACAGGACTGCCGCATACTGGATGTTTTTCCCTTTTCACACCATTCTTTGTAAACCCTAGAAATGGTTGTGCGTGAAAATCCCAGTAACTGAGCAGATTGTGAAATACTCAGACCGGCCCGTCTGGCACCAACAACCATGCCACGCTCAAAATTGCTTAAATCACCTTTCTTTCCCATTCAGACATTCAGTTTGGAGTTCAGGAGATTGTCTTGACCAGGACCACACCCCTAAATGCATTGAAGCAACTGCCATGTGATTGGTTGGTTAGATAATTGCATTAATGAGAAATTGAACAGGTGTTCCTAATAATCCTTTAGGTGAGTGTACATCATGTAGTTTCTGTGATAGTGTTCGCTGATCGGAGCTCAAATCGGTGCAGAGTCTGCAACTCCAGTGCATCCGTTTCCCACGAACAGAAGGCTGTCATAGGAAACCAGCTCCGTTTCCAGCACAGAAACGATCTTTTTTAAAGTAATTACAAAAAAAGTTCATTTAATAATCTTGAAAAAGGAATATTCTCTCAGATACATGTTTGAGGGGTAAGTTAATTAAGAATGAAGCCTTGCAAAGTCTCCAAGAATTAAATCTGAAGAGATAAGTGAAGCAACAGCACAGCAAACGCAGCTGACTGAAATATGAATACCAAATGAAAGTCAGGTTTTTATCTTTTCTTTTTCTCTCTCCATTTCTCCCTCTTCTCTTCCTCCCCTTGTTAGGACTGGATCAGTACGCGCGCCTTGAAAAAGACACCATCAGATCTTCACATCTCTGTTTTACGGCCTTACGGGATCATAGCGTGCAAATTGTTCTCTATCTTCCCCCCGTGTCCTCATCTCGTCTCCACTATCTGGTCTTCCTTTTTCCGTTCCCCTGCAGCAACACAAAATTAACCCTAACGCGGCGCAGGGCTGATTTAATCGGCCTGTCTCTCAACTTCAGAAGTGCTTCTCGTGCAAATTGAAGATGGGCGGCTACTTCCGAGCAAAACTGCAACGAGTGGAGCGTGGATCGAGTCGGAAGCACAGAGACCCAAATGTGAAACTCATTCTCTACAATGCTTTTATTCACTTCTTCATGGGCATACTTATTAAAATCCCTCCACCTTCTGAAAAAGAAAAATAACATTAAAACAACGCCATGCACTTCAGAGTTTGAGACACGCGTGTTCACGTTCAAACCCCTACAGGGTTTCAGGGTGTTTGTGTTCTTGCTACACAACTACCTGTGCCTTCTGCTAATTGCCCCGGCTCCCCAAACCCACAGCCTCTCCTCCCTGGCGCCTCGCCCGTCCCGCCACATCTCGGCTGTCATGTACCAACCGAGCTTCAAACCCCTTCATGGCAAACGTCACTGTAATGGCTTAATTGGCCTTTTTAATGAAGTCCCTCTCCGAGACAACGGGAGATTTAATGAAGCGAGTGGGAACTCAGCTGGAATGCTGAGATAAATAAAGGCAGACCCGGAGAGGCTCCTGCCCGGACGGGAGTCAGCACTCTCGACACAGGGACCGGTCCGAGAACGAAGCGGCTCCCAACACGAAGGACCGGGACAAGCACCGTAACGAGGAGACGGGCGTGTGTGAAGTGACAGGGCGTCTTCCCTGCCGGGTCAATGCGCCGGGACTCAACAACAGCCCGCTGTTCCGTCTCTCCGATAGCTGGAGATAAGCAGGACTGTATTCATATAGGTGCAGGACGAGCGCACCCTTTTCTTCCATCTCTCGCTCTCTTTTGTGTGGATCTGCCTTAATGGATTTTATATTCCGGATGATAAATTACCCACGAGGTAACTACACAATTCATCAACACAGTCACAGTGCCATCGCTCCGCAGCACCGGAAGGGTTCGGTGCGAAACTTATATACCAAGCAATTTAGCGCAGTAACCTCTGCGCAGTACTGACAGCCATTTATTATCTTTTTATATCAAAACATTGCAAAACCCACATCTATAAAGTATAAGGTTTATTAAGAACAGGCTTTATTTCAGTACAATAATTAAAATGACATGTATATATATAAATACATACATATATACATATATTGTTTTTCTTTAGCATGCGTACAGATTATTATTATTATTATTATTATTATTATATTTCTTGGCAGACGCCCTTATCCAGGTTGACTTACAACATGAGCGCAATACAAAGTGCAAATTCTAATTCTAATAAATTCTAATGCGAGTTACAAAAAATCTCACTCATCTGAAATTATAAGGCAGACAGTCTCAGTGCTGTGGCTGAGGGGGGTGACTGGGGTCAGTATAAGATGATGAGATTGCCACTGGAAGCGCCTCTTCCCTGCCCTGAATGACCAATTACACACGTCTCCATTCGGCGCCGGCACTGCCAAGAGGGAAGACTCTTTGTGCTCGATAGATCGGCGGTGTAACTGTCCACTCAGACGAGCCCCACTATGGTGGTGCCATCGTACCGCGGGAGGACAGGCGGCCAGTCAGGGCACGTACGGGCGTGAGTGTGTGAGAGAGAGGGAGAGAGAGAGAAATAGTGTGGGTGAGAGAGAGAGAGAGAGGGAAAGGGATAAGGAAAGAGTGAAATGAAAGAGTGAGTGAGTGGTGTAAAGGAGGCAAATGAATGAAGAGAGAGAGAGGTTTTCTTTTTAAGACAAAGTCCTGAGATCATGTATTTGTGCATGAGAGAGAGAGAGTGCTGTGCAGAGGAGTGCCTAGGCTTCCTCGGGCAGGGCCGGCACACTGGCCAGGGCGGGCAGCAGGCACTGGTAGATGTCGATGCCGTGCAGGAAGACACGCTCGTTCAGGAACTCGTTGTGGTCGTGCAGCAGGATGGGGGTGCGGTTCATCGGGGAGAAGCCGATGGCTGGGATGCCCACCTGGGTGGAGAGAAGGGAGTCACCACACAGAAAGCACATGAAGAACAGAGCAGCACAGAGCAGCACAGAGCGCATGAAGCCTCGGGGGCGCAGGCCGAGAAACCGATTATGCGCTGCTCTACATGCTCACTGCGGTCAAAAAGGAAAACCAGAAAACCAGACGTCTGTGTGAATAAGAACTGTGCAGACTTTACTTTTACTCTCTTTCTCTCAGACTGAGATTCTCTGATCTCTTTTCTGACTCTGTAGGAAGAGAAGCTCATGTCTTCAGTCAGACTCAACAAGCTTCACGACATCACTGATGACATAAGAGGTCCTTGTGCTCGACACCCTGTCAGCTGCCACCTGGCCATCGGGCAGTTTCTGCATTGCCTCCATTCCTGAGCTGTGGACGTGTTGTTATTACTGCAGATTCATGTGCAGACGGCTTGTACAGCATAATAAAAGGGAAATAAATAAATAAATAAATATAGAGAGAGAGAGCGAGAGGGAGAGATGGAGAGAGAGAGAGAACTCTGCATCTGCTGCCTCTGCTGAAACACTCTTGACGTGACGTGACTTGACAAGCTGTCAGCGGAGACCTGGACTCCAGCAGGCAGGCGCTCAGTCGTGTCACCCCTCTGCGGCTCTGCAGGAGCACGGCAGCGGCTCCAGACTCCCGGCAGCCCGGCTTGTGTTCAGAGTCGATCAACACAAACACAGATCTGTTTAAACACACTTCTGGTTCAGCGTGCAACACGGATGAGCCCATGATCCGTGAGATCAAATCGCAGGGTTTTCTATAAATAAAGCAGTGTTTTGCGGCAGTGTTTGGACCGGTCTGACAGCCAGGCCTAGACTCTCTCAATAACCCAGTCAGGTGGCGAGTGAAAGCCCTGGCCCGTGCACCGAGAGGCGTCCCTTCAGAAGTGCCAGAATGGCTCCGGGTCTGGCTGGACCGGACTCTTTAAAATAGAGACCCAAGAAACTTTCAATATCATCACTAGAGTCTCAGGCCGTCTGTCCATGCAGATGTCGCTCCAGACCTGCATGTGGATCAAGTGAGATCTGTCAGTGCTGCCCAGTGCTGTCAGGTCCTGCTTCTTCAGTAATAGTCCATCCATGCCGTATCAATAGTAGCTTCATACAGTATAGGCACGGTGACTAAGAGCACAGAACCACTGTCCCAGTAATCAACATCAATCTGCATGTTGTGCATGAGCTTCTGCAATTCTGCATGCTGTCTGTGTAATTAGAGCTGTTCCACATGATCACACACGAGAGGCAGCGAGAAAGAGGAACCACGGAAAAAGACAGGAGTCGTGAAGACTGACCACATTATCTGTGCGACAGACTGGTCTCCTTCCTGAGGAAGCAGATCTGTCTGCACTGAGACCAGGGGTATCTGTCACTTACACAGCCGTCCACAGACACAGTGCGTCTTTATTTTAGTATTAGTAGTACATCCGTCCATTAGACTTCAATATTGAAGGAGGAGGAGACTGTATAAGAATCTGAAATGCTCTAGTTGAGGCACTTACTGCTGTGACAGAGTCATTAAGCATCCAAAACTCAGCTTCTAAATGTGAAAGGAGAAAAACTGAAGGAAATAAAAGTCTTAAGTCCTCTAAATCCTAAATCCTAAATCCTGATGAGAGGTTGGTCAGAACAAGAGTTTGCGGTTTGTCTCCTGTGCCACACTGCCCCACACTGTGCCACACTGCGCTACACTGCCCCACATTGCCCCACACTGCGCCACACTGCCCCACATTGCCCCACACTGCGCCACACTGTGCCACACTGCCCCACATTGCCCCACACTGCACCACATTGCCCCACACTGCACTACACTGCCCCACAGTGTGCCACACTGCCCCACATTGCCCCACACTGTGGACGCAGCCGGCTGGGCTGAGGCACCAGCTGTATAATCGAAGTGTCTGCGTTGGCATCAGCGATTGCTTGTGTGAACACAATCTCTCACAAGCGATCTAGGGATACTTACCGCTCTAATGAAGCGGCTGTCTGTGGCAGCTGGGAAGATTTCCTTCTTCAAAGTCATATTCCTGACAAAACAGAAAGGCTCTCGTTAGCTGCTTAGTTTTTTATCGTTGTTATTATTATCTGTCCGGGGAAGAGACACACAGACGCCCGATTGAGAGTTAACGAGATCTGGAAGACGTTGCGCTCGTTTACTGCAGTGATGCGCATCGGGCAGAAATAATACATTGTACAATGATATGGTTTCTGGGGTGATGAAGTGGAGGCACTACAGAGAGTCAGGATTCTTCTTTACAGTGAAGCTCAGAATACAACACAGTTACAAAAGTGTCCCAGTAATGACACACAGGGTTGTCATTTGTCTCCTTCCGACTACAGCCACAGTGGTCCTGCACCGGCCCAGACAAACACACACGTAATATTCCCGTGTTTCCCTCTCGGGTAATCGAGTGGGTTTGGTCAAGGCGTCCTGCATCGGACCGTCTCAGAGTGGTGCCGCACAGCCGGCCCTCAAGGACGGCATGGTGCCCCTCTCGTCGCCCCCCCACCACAGCTATAGCACATTTGCTCAGACAGTGTGATTTGTGGTCAAATCAAAGCGAGTGCAATGCGAAGGCGTCTCTCACAGTCAGAGCGTGTTGTGCATTACGGACACCTGCAATGCTCTGCGTGGAGAAGCCATTCATGGAGTAAGTGAGCGCAATCACAAAAGCAATCACATCAAGAGTCCGAGCACAGACGCAGGCTCAATCCCGTAACCTTTATTCTCCCGCAAATAACTGGGACCCAGACTGAATGATTCATTTATTCCAAACAAAATTACCCATCACCACTCGCATTGCACCATCTCCCCGCTCTCAATAACACACCTTCCCCGGGCTTTTCATCTCTGACAACCGAGATTAAACGGAACGAGAGTCACAGAGCCTTTTCCATTTGATTATCAGCGCTCTTTCGACAGCCTCACGTCCGGCGCTCTGCATAATCGAATAGCCGCGTGTTATCTGTAGGGGGGGATGCACACCACGCATCTTCCAGCAGCAAATAAATATGACATTCATTGGAAGCCTGTTGCCGTTTATTCTTCTTCAGAATTAATTACAGACGAATTCCCCGGCGCCGACTTCAAGGACGCAGTTCCGAAGTGCTGGACATCCGCGCTGCTCGCGTGCCGTCACTCCTGAACCAGGACCCGATTTGGGTTCTTCTCGGCTCGGCACTGGGGCTATGTTGTATACAGGCTGACAGAGCCCTTCTGCCAACCGCTCTCTTCATGGCAAAATAATTACACACAGGTTTCTAATGGTCTTCCAGACGTTTATCATTATGATTTTTTAACCAGCTTGATAAACGTGTGTACTTTAGGATTTTCCACTTGTTTTTAAATATCCAACTCTTCACTCAATCATAGCAAAATGGCAATTAAATAACAAGTAACAGGGGACCCTGGACCCTGAGGTGCGGTGTGGGGGCCGCCCTGCAGGGGGCACATTCGGGCTATACTCACATGGTGCCGCAGGCAGAGCTGAAGGCCCTCCACCAGGGGTTGCTCTCCGCGGTCGACGTCATGCTCTGGTTCATGTGTTTCTGAGCGGGAAAAGACAGAGGGCAATACTCTTTCATTAAAAGCATGCATGTCACATTGAGTTTCCCACCTCTTTCATCAATCAGCAAGAACGAAATCCCAAAGCACGAGTCTGGGACACTCCCGGGACATACACACACATACACACACACACACACACACACACACACACGCATGCACACACTATGCACACACCACACACAGCTATTAATTAAGTAACCCCAGTTACAAGCAAGTCTTGTTTTTGCTGTTGGCCAGTGGCCCCACACACAGGTGCAGGGCCACTCAGCTGATCTCTCACCTGTGCAAACTCATAGGTGACACCGTCACCAGCAGCCGCACACCACTCCTTGATCTGCGCCTCAAACTCCTGCCACGGAGAGCGAGAGGGAGAGAGTAATGCATCAAGAAGAGTAATAATTCACACTACAGTACAACGTTCACAGTGCATTTCTCCAGCACTAAAGCAGGACTTTATCTCTACAAACACTACAGGAATTATCAAGGATGTTTTTCCCCTGTAAGTAACCGCTGGGCAGAGGGAACAGGACAGTTGAAGTTATCGTTTTCACCACAAGATGGCGGCAGAATCACATGAGCAGCTCACGCACAGAGGGGGCTTCTGCTGACGGGCCACCGCCACAGGTCCGAACCCGCAGAGCTGTAACTGCGCTCACCTCCGGCAGCAGCTAAACAGCCCCTGGGTCCCTGACATCCCAGCTTCCCTTCACACAGAACCAAGAGAAACGGACGCGTACCTGCAGGTCCACTGTGGGGGGGATGCGAAGGTCGAAGCTCACGTCCATCTCCGGGGGGATGACATTGTAGGCCACGCCCCCCTGCACCATGGTCATATTGATGGTGGTGACATCGCCCAGTGTGAAGCATTCGCTGGTGTCCAGCCTGGGAGGAGAATGACCAGCACACTGCATTCAGCAAACACACTGCGCACAGTACATACAGAGAGTAAATACACCACCTACAGTACATACAGAGAGTAAACACACTGCGTTCAGCAAACACACCGCGCACAGTACATACAGTGAGTAAACACAATGCGCACAGTAAACAGAGAGTAAATACACCGACTACAGTAAACACACTGCACACTGTAAACACACTGCGCTCAGCAAAGACACTGTGCACAGTACATAGCGAGTAAATACACCGCCTACAGTAAACACACTCCGCACAGTAAACACACTGCGCTCAGCAAACAGTGAGTAAATACACTGCGCACAGAAAACACACTCCGCACAGTAAACACACTGCGCTGAGTACACAGTAAGTAAATACACCGCCTACAGTAAACACACTGCGCTCAGCAAACACACTGCGCACAGTACATACAGTGAGTAAACACACTACGCACAGTAAACACACTGCGCTCAGCAAACACACTGTGCTGAGTACACAGTGAGTAAATACACTGCGCACAGCAAACACACTGCGCACAGTAAACACACTGCGCACAGTACATACAGTGAGTAAATACACTGCGCACAGCAAACACACTGCGCACAGTACATACAGTGAGTAAACACACTGCGCTCAGCAAACACACTGTGCACAGTACATACAGAGAGTAAACACACTGCTAACAGTAAACACAGAGAGTAAATACACCGCCTACAGTAAACACACTGCACTGAGTACACAGTGAGTAAATACACTGCCTACAGTAAACACACTGCGCTGAGTACACAGTGAGTAAATACAACGCCTACAGTAAACACACTGCGCTCAGCAAACACACTGCGCACAGTACATACAGTGAGTAAACACACTGCGCACAGTAAACACACTGCGCTCAGCAAACACACTGTGCTGAGTACACAGTGAGTAAATACACTGCGCACAGCAAACACACTGCGCACAGTAAACACACTGCGCACAGTACATACAGTGAGTAAATACACTGCGCACAGCAAACACACTGCGCACAGTACATACAGTGAGTAAATACACTGCGCACAGCAAACACACTGCGCACAGTACATACAGTGAGTAAACACACTGCGCTCAGCAAACACACTGTGCACAGTACATACAGAGAGTAAACACACTGCTAACAGTAAACACAGAGAGTAAATACACCGCCTACAGTAAACACACTGCGCTGAGTACACAGTGAGTAAATACACTGCCTACAGTAAACACACTGCGCTGAGTACACAGTGAGTAAATACAACGCCTACAGTAAACACACTGCGCACAGTAAACACAGAGTAAATACACCGCCTACAGTAAACACACTGCGCTCAGCAAATACACTGCGCTCAGCAAACACACTGCGCACAGTACATACAGAGTAAATACACCGCCTACAGTAAACACACTGTGCTCAGCAAACACACTGCGCTGAGTACACAGTGAGTAAATACACTGCGCACAGTAAACACACTGCGCTCAGCAAACACACTGCGCACAGTAAACACAGAGAGTAAATACACCGCCTACAGTAAACACACTGCGCTCAGCAAACACACTGTGCACAGTACATACAGAGTAAACACACTGCGCACAGTAAACACATAGAGTAAATACACCACCTACAGTAAACACACTGCGCTCAGCAAACACACTGCGCACAGTAAATACACTGCGTTCAGCAAACACACTCCGCACAGTAAACACACTGCGCTCAGCAAACACATTGAGTAAATACACTGTGCACAGAAAACACATTCCGCACAGTAAACACACTGCGCTGAGTACACAGTGAGTAAATACACCGCCTACAGTAAACACACTGCGCTCAGCAATTACACTGCGCTCAGCAAACACACTGCGCACAGTACATACAGTGAGTAAACACACTGCGCACAGTAAACACACTGCGCTCAGCAAACACACTGTGCTGAGTACACAGTGAGTAAATACACTGCGCACAGCAAACACACTGCGCACAGTACATACAGTGAGTAAATACACTGCGCACACCAAACACACTGCGCACAGTACATACAGTGAGCAAACACACTGCGCTCAGCAAACACACTGTGCACAGTACATACAGAGAGTAAACACACTGCTAACAGTAAACACAGAGAGTAAATACACCGCCTACAGTAAACACACTGCACTGAGTACACAGTGAGTAAATACACTGCCTAAAGTAAACACACTGCGCTGAGTACACAGTGAGTAATTACAACGCCTACAGCAAACACACTGCGCACAGTAAACACAGAGAGTAAATACACCGCCTACAGTAAACACACTGCGCTCAGCAAACACACTGTGCACAGTACATAGAGTAAACACACTGCGCACAGTAAACACATAGAGTAAATACACCACCTACAGTAAACACACTGCGCTCAGCAAACACACTGCGCACAGTAAATACACTGCGTTCAGCAAACACACTCCGCACAGTAAACACACTGCGCTCAGCAAACACATTGAGTAAATACACTGTGCACAGAAAACACATTCCGCACAGTAAACACACTGCGCTGAGTACACAGTGAGTAAATACACCGCCTACAGTAAACACACTGCGCTCAGCAATTACACTGCGCTCAGCAAACACACTGCGCACAGTACATACAGTGAGTAAACACACTGCGCACAGTAAACACACTGCGCTCAGCAAACACACTGTGCTGAGTACACAGTGAGTAAATACACTGCGCACAGCAAACACACTGCGCACAGTACATACAGTGAGTAAATACACTGCGCACACCAAACACACTGCGCACAGTACATACAGTGAGCAAACACACTGCGCTCAGCAAACACACTGTGCACAGTACATACAGAGAGTAAACACACTGCTAACAGTAAACACAGAGAGTAAATACACCGCCTACAGTAAACACACTGCACTGAGTACACAGTGAGTAAATACACTGCCTAAAGTAAACACACTGCGCTGAGTACACAGTGAGTAATTACAACGCCTACAGTAAACACACTGCGCTCAGCAAATACACTGCGCTCAGCAAATACACTGCGCACAGTACATACAGAGAGTAAATACACCGCCTACAGTAAACACTGTGCTCAGCAAACACACTGTGCTGAGTACACAGTGAGTAAATACACTGCGCACAGCAAACACACGGCACACAGTAAACACACTGCGCACAGTACATACAGTGAGTAAACACACTGCGCTCAGCAAACACACTGTGCACAGTACATACAGAGTAAACACACTGCTAACAGTAAACACAGAGTAAATACACCGCCTACAGTAAACACACTGCGCTGAGTACACAGTGAGTAAATACACTGCCTACAGTAAACACACTGCACTGAGTACAGTGAGTAAATACAACGCCTACAGTAAACACACTGCGCACAGTAAACACAGAGTAAATACACCGCCTACAGTAAACACACTGCGCTCAGCAAATACACTGCGCTCAGCAAACACACTGCACACAGTACATACAGTAAGTAAACACACTGCGCTCAGCAAACACACTGTGCACAGTACATACAGTGAGTAAATACACTGCGCACAGTAAACACACTGCGCTCAGCAAACACACTGTGAACAGTACATAGAGAGTAAATACACTGCCTACAGTAAACACAGAGAGTAAATACACCACCTAGTAAACAGACTGCGCTAAGCAAATACACTGCACAGTAAATACACTGCCTACAATAAATACACAGAGCACTGGTCTGTTGGCATAGCGGCTCAGGACAGAGGCGTGTTGAACCATTTCAGATCTGAGCTAAGCCTGACACGCCCAACACGCTCCGTGTCACAGGTATAATATGACTGACAGGTGCCAAGCTCCGAGTTGTGTGATGGATTACTACATCACAAACAAGCTGACGTCAATTTCAATTCAAAGGGGACGGATGCAGGACGGTGCCATGTTTGCAGAGAGACTGATACAGAGATGCACATTGGAACGAACACAGATACATGCACATGGATGTAGGTGTTGATATGCCAGTCTATCCTCAAATTTAGAGCCCTAAAACACATAGGCCATGCAGAGAGGACAAAAGGAGTAGGGAGAAATGCAGGCGGACATACACTGGGGACCCGTAGGCCACTTCCTCCGTTCCTGGAAACCGAACCCGAACCTTAGTGAAAACAGGACTAAAGCAACTGTACTGGGAGAGATGAGCGAAAAGCCCAGATCAATCAAAAAGGAAATTTTGTGCCATTTCAAGTGCCTTTCTGTTGTAACAGGAAAAAAAAGGACCTCTATCGGCAGGACGGCACCAGCCAGCACGGAGGAGAGAGAGACCATAGACTGTGCCCCTCCGGCGCAGTGCTGGACACCACAGTACGAGAGCGGAGTGGATCCTCGCGCTGAACCGGGGGACGGCGGCAGAGATGAGAAGTGCTCATCTGGGGAAACGGCTCTCTGTGTGGACGATAACCGGGGGGACAGAGCTCTCCTCGGTGTCTGCGTCTCACCGGAGAGTCGCTCCTCACTGTGGCTTGAGTTTTGCGGTCAATTCAGCTGATCTTCAAGGATACAGAGCAATAGTCTCTGTAAATCTGATCTCATATGCGTTTCCATTATGTTGTCAGTCTCAATTTCTCCTACAAGGCTCCCAAAACAATGCGCAAAGTGAATGTTTTTTTGTTAATCTTTCTTTCATTTTATGGACCAGTGAGAGGCGTCTCTCTCTCTCAGGTTTACAGATAGATCTTATTTTACCCATTTGATTTAAGGCTGCAGAAGTCCTTGTGACTGGTCTGTTTTTATTATAATTGCTGTCGCTCTCTAGTGCTTAATTGCATGTGAAGTGGCGTCATATTAAGTGACCAGATGAGTGTATCAGAGCAGTGCTGGTCTGGGTCCAGACATCTGAGGACCATCTTACCGTGTTTTCTCCTTCTCTCTGAAGTCCAGGAATAAATTGATAATTTTACGCTGGGGGGAAAAAATGTATGTTAAAAAAATGGCCTGTTTTTCTCTCGCATATAATCCATACACATATTCTTTATTTAATAATAATAATAATAATAATAATAATAATAATAATAATAATAATAACAACAATGAAGTGACACGTACCATTTTTTCAGCGGCTGTGTTTTCAACGAAGCGGGACCCGTGGCCGGGACTCCCTGTGCATTTCACTGTGATCCCTGGAAATGAACAGCAGGCAGCATCACCCTCCACCCGCGGCCAAACGCCAGCGACACCGCCGCAGGATTTGTGCCTAAAATGCTGTATCCTACAGAAATCTTTCCCTATTCCAGATTGAACCGCGGACACGAGGGCAGTAAGTGCCGCGCTGAAGTGACCCCTGACCCTAGCGGAAGCCCTTCCTGTCCGGGGCTGACCTCTGACCCCAGCCACACCCCTAGCAATAATAATACGAGGGGAATTCCAGCACCTGTACCGGTTCCATTTCTGATCATTGTTTATCTCCATTGTTTTTATATTGTGCACTGATGTATTTGCTTTGTATACAGTGTGTTGTGTTTGTTTAAAGTGTAGAGGTATTGTGTGTTTATTGCTTTTTGCATCTGGTTAAATAAAGGTGAAATGAAACGGTTACATTTTAAAAACCTGTGTACGAATCTACGGCAAAGCAAATAACCAGATCAGGTGATATCACTGTCAGCAGCTGGTTCAAGGACGAAACAACGAGTCTGTAGGGTTGCTCCCCAGCAGCGTCAGGAGAGCAGCGTCTTATTCCCATGCTGGAAAGCACGGCGTATCCCAGACTGCCGCACATCCCCCCGGATCTCACGGGCTCTCCATCTGCCGCCACAATCCCCTCCCTGGATGCTACCATTGGGCACACTGAAACTCTGCTGCCACGTCGGGAAGCCTGTTCTTCGGGACTTGATACAAGCGAAACATGAACCGACCGGATACTCACACCACGGATTCCTCTCGCCATAAAACACCGTGAAGGCTTCCGTCGGGTTTGCTAGACCTAAAGCGAAGGGGGAGAAATAAAATACACCTTTTAAGGGGTTTTCTGTATCGTGATTGAAGGATAACGACAACAAATAATACAAAAGTGCGACACAGACTGTGGTTAAAACCCTGAGCAGACACTGAAACTGCCGCCCGTCTCCACAGCCGAGTCCCTGGTCTTGGCGTCGCACATCGCTGTGTTACAATCACCTTCGTCCAGCGCGAAGCCGATGTTCAGCTTCTGAAACTCAGGATGGGTGATGAAGGTCTCCATTCCTTTATGACCTCCGACCTCCTCATCTGAGCACAAACACAAAATAAATCAGGTGTCACACTTCAGTGTAGCAGTAGGAGCAGATCTGCTGCTGGTAAGAGCCCTATTTGTAGTGATTATCTGAAGCTGATCTTCATTTGAGTGCATTAACCTGTTCCAGAATCACTGAGCTATTACTTCCATGTCTCTTCCTTCATCACACATTCACGCATCTATACGAGAGCAGGTTTTACAATACCGCACCTGGAACGAACATCAGGTGCATGGTGCGGCCGAGTCTCGTTCCTCTGGACTTCAGCCTCCTGATCGCCTCGATGTATCTGGAAAACAGGCAGCAGCCTCAACTCACACACACTTCAACACCTTGTCTTTCATTAAACGCAATCTTCCCTAAATACGCTTCCACACTGCGCCCGTGGTGTAGCCGGGCGGGGGGCACTGAGATGACTATCAATGAAAATTCAACTAAATTCAACTCAACCGCACTGCCTTGTGTCCTGCGGTGCCACCAGAACAGCGGGAACAACCCGAGAAGGACCTGCACACGGACTCTGACACGGTGAACGGACCTCCCGGGGCCGGCCGGGCCGCAGCTCTGAGGAGGCCCGTGACGTCACACTCACTGGATGGTGACACACTTCATGTCCTGCGTCCCCCTGCCGTAGATGTTCCCGTCCTCCTCTTTGACGGCAGAGAAGGCGTCGTGCTTCCAGTGCTCCTGAGAAGAGAGACGCATGAGTCTGGTTACCACCATGCATCGACCACATCAAACCAGAAGAGCTTTTCCAGAACAGCCGGGACACACGCACCCGGGGACACAAATGCTAATTGGGCTTCAAGGCATTCGAGACAGAAAACAGGAGACACTTCTTCACACAGAGAGGCGTCACAATCTGAACAAACTCCCCAGCGATGTGGCTGAAGAGACAATGTGGGAATATTCAAAAACAGACTGGATAGGATCCTTGGATCACTTAGTTATTAATGGACACCAAACGAGCATGATGGGGTGAATGGGCTCCTCTCGACTGGACACTGTCTATCTTTCTTTCTTTCTTTCACTGTGAGCCACAGTGGGACCTGCTGCTATTTCCCTACAATTAGACCAAATAAACTGTGAACAATGGCAATTACCACCCCCCTCCAATGACTAAAGAATAAAACATCCCACACACAAACATTTAAAGACGCCAGGTCCGCACGTGTCAGTGACTTTTGCGTGAAATATGACTGCACATGCATGACTCTTATGGCAGAATGCAGTTTGATATCAGAACACCCCCACTACTGAGTTGAGCACGAAGCACACACGGGGAAGACCTCCTGACCTGGAAGACCGGCACCACGTCAGTGTGGGAGTTCAGCAGCACAGACTTCAGCTTCGGCTCGGTTCCCTCCCACGTCATGATGGCCACCACTCTGCCGGGGTGCACCTGAGACACATGGCACACAGTCGGACACAGCATGGCACGAGAGTGGCCTGGAGATTTGAAGTGGCACGGCTGGGGGGCTTACACTCGGGTCTCGATTCCGGGTTTTTAAAAAACATGTGGAGACTGACTGTCAGGTTTAAGGTGGTGGGAGAACATACTGTGTGTGCTGAGGCAGAGCTGTCCCTTCTCAGCTTGTTCACACAGACATGTGCCCGTGGCAATAGGAGAAATAGAACAGGCCCAATCAGACGTCCCACAGGTCTCCACACTATTCCTCAACATCTCCCCCCACACGGAGGAGGGCTGTGGCAGGGGCAGGGCTGGGCAGCCAATAGAGGCCCGCTGTTGTGCGTGTGGCGCTATGAGTGACAGGACACGGCTGTCCAGACTCCCTACCTCCACTCTCTTCATGGGCAGCCCCAGCTCCAACGCAATCCGATCCAGGAACTGCAGAGCTGCCTCTGGAATCAGACGTGAGACAAGAGGTGACACAGACACAGCGCATCGCTTCAATCAATCAGCGTCTCCACGCAACTCCATTAGACCAGCGACCAGCGGCGCCACTCTGTCTCCGTCACACGCCTGTCAAAACGCACTGACAAAACTTTGCAGCATGAAGAGAAAACCAATTTGTACACTTTCAGCTTCAAAGACACGACCTCCATACAGAGCATCTGAACCGACCTACAGCTCTCGCGTGGTTTATTTTCTAGTGCAGGTTTAACTCCTCATTCGCAGTAAAAATGAATTAAAACAATAAGACCCTGTTCTGGAATGACTGGGAACCCATTGGCTTGCAACAGCCCTGTATCAGATGTGCTGCTACACGGTGAAACACGGCGAAACACGGCCCAGGTCGTGTAAACGCTGCGCTTCCTTCTGCAAATTCAGCAGGCTGAATTACAGCTGTTCAACTGCAAATGAGGATGCGGCTGCCTCTTCCATTATTATTTTGAGAGCTAAACTTAAACGCCATTGATCTCTTACATGTTTACATTTTTATGAAATATTTTTAATTTGGCATCTGTGGTCTGAAATATATATATACACCAATTAGCCATAACATTATGACCACCAGTTCTGATACTCACATGCCCATTGTAGGCGCTTTCGGCAGTGGACAGGGGTCAGCATGGGCATCACTAGCCATCACAATTTGGCCCTTGTCAAAGTCGCTCAGATCCTTACGCTTGCCCATTTTTCCTGATTCTAACACATCAACTTGTTCACTTGCTGCCTAATATATCTCACCCACTGACAGGTGCCATGATAACGAGATTATCAGTGTTATTCACTTCACCTCTCAGGTCATAATGTTATGGCTGATCGGTGAATATAGTGGCAGGGTGCTGGGCAGGGCAGGGAAAAGTCATTCTGTCTGGCACTACATCTCCCAGACATACATTCCCCCAGGCTTACTCCAGGGGAAGCACCTGAGTGACAGCGCTTCCCTGGCTGGCCGGGCTCCCGTATATCAATGTGAAACCGAGACTTTGTTGGGAAGGCGGGAGGAGGCAGCAACTGAAAAAAAAAAAAAAATAAGTAAGAAAGAAGACTTGGTAACGAACTTTGGCTACTGAACTCTGGACTGGATGATTGGCTTTGAACTTTGTCTTGTTTGCTTCGTTAGTTATGTGTAGGTTAGGGATCTGTCTCGCATGTAATTTAGGCCCCACGGGGAGGAGCTCGTGTTTTGTATGTCCTCTTGTTTTATGCCCACTGCTCACTGTAAACGATATGAGTGCCCCACACTCCTGTTCCAGCCCCCTGTTTCTGCCCCACATGGTGCCACTACACAGATACATATACATGCACGTATCTGGATGCCATTGTGTGGGACGATACCAGAAATACTCAATGGTTACTGGGATGATGAGCATCACTGGAATGTGGCATCTTTACTCCTCCCATGAAAACACTGCAAAACAGAATATAGAAACAGACTTGTCTGCTTCGCATGCCAGTGAAAAAATCGCATTCATATTGTTTCTTCACCCCCTGTCTCGCCATAACCTGTGACCAGCTACCCCTGAGACGTGGCAATAATGCCACTGGCTGAAGGTCAGGGACTCTGAACTCTGTGCCAGACATTAATGCACTGATAAACCTCCCGCCAGATCCAGGAGTTAAATATCAACAGCCTGCTGCCATGAAGAGTGAAAGTCTAACCTGGGATGGGTTACACTGTATATATCAATCTTATATAACTTACTTAAACTGCAAAGCTAGAACAAAATAGTCTACGAGGGTCTTTTATAATGTATGGATAAGCATCTGAAGAACATAACATGTAGTGTGGTCTGTGTTAATCACAGGCTACTAGAAAGTCTGAGTTCAGAGTCAATGTAAAGACTCAAACTGTTACATAAATCCCTCAAATGTAGCTTTAAATATTGTCCTTTTTAACACAAAACAGCTAATTGAAACAGTACAGTAGACTCAAAAACATGCAGCAGCTGACACGAGTTTGTTTGGTGCATGGGGGGCGTCTGGAGCGGACGACTGCAGGGGGGTGAGCGTGGCGGTGGACAGTGGGGGGCGTGCGCTTGTGTTTTAAAGGTCTTTTTTTTTTTTTTTTTTTTTTTTTTTTTTTTAAATCGCTCACACATTTGTTTCTGGGTAAACGCTGTGATTACAAACTTACTGGATCTTCAAGCAGAACTGACAGATGCCACAGACTGCCAGCTTGCAGATCATTAACACCAGTAAATATTCTCCCTCTGCGTGATCCAGTGCTTCGCCAGGTCAAGTCTGCATTTTTCCCTTCAAAACCTGTATTGTTTTATTATTATTATTTCTTGGCAGGCGCCCTTATCCAGGGCGACTTACAACATTATATGAAGGAACGTGACACTGACACTAGATACTAGATCTGTCTGTGGCAGAAACGGTCTGAAACAAGCCAAAGTGGACAATTAGTGCCTCTAAATCAGGGGTCTCAAACTCAATCCATGGAGGGCCGTGTGTTTCTGGTTTTCGTTCCAGCTGAGTCCTCAATGACTTAATTGAACTAATTGTTTAATTAGCTACACACATTTAAACATCTATCCAGGCCCAGGATATTTTATAAGATACTGTACCTTGAGTCAGCTGGAACGAAAACCAGCTACACACAGCCCCCAAGGAACTGAGTTTCAGCCCCCTGCTCTAAACCATAAAATTATTATTATTATTATTATTATTAAAATATACTGAAGTTTGTTCGTGAAGCTGTAGAGCTCTTGGTAAATCAACATACTGGTGCTGAGACGCTGCTGCAGACTGAGTTTGGTTGTTTGTCTCTCTAATTAAACACCTTCATGTTTTAATCAACCCTCCCTCCGCTGGCACCCAGGCAGGACAGGCTGTTGGGGTTGCAGTTAATGATGCTATGAGCTGCAGGAGACAAAGCAGCGCGGGAGCGCAGCGCTTATTGGAGCACATCCGCACACCAGAATGATCCATCCGCATCAAAGCTCGTCTCGTTTTTGTTTATGGGGATATTTTACGATTAGAACAACATACAAAATGAGCCAACACTGCAGAAACATGAAACCCTATTCACCCTCTCTGGAATGCTGCAGCGGCACTACAGACCTGCATAAGCCCTATAGGGGCGGCTCCTCAGGGATTGTGTAAACCTGTGCCATCACAGTGCGACTGTGTGTCATCATAAAAAAAAGTGCATGGCAGCACCTTCCTGACACGAGGTCCCACTAGTGGCCCTAATGAAGGCTTTCTATCCCAACAAACAAGGAGAGCTATTGCAATACAACTCCTCCTCTCTGCAGTTGATCTCCCTCGTCAGGGACACACACCATAATTGGGCTCCGGGTGGACGGTCCTGATTCTCAGGTATTCCCTGAAGAGTGACACAGACGGGTCCTCCGAGGACTCGCGGCCCCCTCCGCCGCCCACCTGCGCACCTGGCCTGTCTTTGTCTGGCAGCATGGCGTCCTGTCCTGTCTGGGAGAGAGGGACCTGCAATTATTCTACCACAAAACAGCCCTGGGTCAAACTCATCAAGCAGATACTGGCATTGTAAAAACAAAGTCTTATATATACTGATATACTATACCTAAGACTATAGGCAGCTAGATAGACGGATAGATCGAACATATATACATAAACATCTTAAGTTAATTGCATTTTAAAATAAATGCAACAGAACCACTAGCCTGAGCTTTCTAATGTATCCAAAATAAATACATCTATAAATTAATAAGCGTCAAATGTAAAGTGTCGTTCTGTAATCATAACAATAATACTAATTATTGTTAATCACCGTACTTCAGGCTCCGCGGTCAATTATAGCATAAGTGACGTCATTTCTGACGGCTCTTAATAATAATAATAATATTTCTTGGCGGACGCCCTTATCCAGGGCGACTTACAACATAAGTGCAAAACAAAGTGTAAAAACACAGTTCAATAAAGGCATCAATCATTACAAATTCAAATTACATAAAACATAGCAATTCAACACAGAATACATTTTACAACTTGCAGTTTACACAGGCAGGTACAGTGAGTGAGCAACATGCTTATGAAAGGTACGGACGACACTGTTGAACTCAAGCCCACGGCAGCGCCAGAACAGCCCGCGCCGGCGCTCTCTCTCTCTCTCTCTCTCTCTCAAATCAAAACATTCAAAAACAAGCTTTATTGGCATGATATCTCTCTCTCTCTCTCTCTCGGTGCGGAGCGGCGGACACGGAACTGATGTCCTCGGACAGTAACGACTGACAGACCGGAGAGAGAGAGAGAAAGACATGGAGAAGGACGGACCAATACACAGGGTCGGGTATACAATGTACTATAAAAACATGAACATGTAGGTATTATGAAAAAAACTGCTTCAAAAGTTAATGCGCCACCCGTTTCACTACAACTTCCAAGTGAAAGTATGTTTAATGATACGTTTCATAGGTGCCTGCAGTCGGTCAATGCATGGTGCAATTAAACACCAGGACCATGCACTGTGCTCGATCCCGGTCTCCTACGATTCAATACTCATATTAATGTTAGCCTACCTATACACCTTTTTGTGCAAGAGCAATTCTGCATTGGTTTGCAACACGATTAATGACACAATGAGCACGCGTGCCAGTGTGATGTGTGGCACTGCAGCGGTAATACAGACGATCACACACGTGTAGCAGCAGCTCCGGTCCTCCGTCCTCCGTCCTCCGTCCTCTGTCCCCGCGGCTCGGCGGCTCGTCGCGACTCGAGAGCTGCACAGCCACCGCCAGGCCAGCCAGCCGAGCGACGAATCATCGATCGGTGACCTGGAGTGACCCCGTGCATGTAGTTACACATTACTCACTGATTTGTCAGCACTTATTTCCCATCTCAGTGCGCCTTGACATTTCGAAGCATCTTCTCCATTTCTTTTTTTTTCAATGTGACACATGTTGAAATAAATACACGAATAAATAAATGTTGAAATAAATTGATGAATGCCCATGTTTTTTATTTCCACATGTATTTATTCATGTAATGCTGCATTTATTTCAACATTTATTGATTGAATTATTCTTCGCTAGTCCTCCATATAATGAAAAGCAGGCATTGCCAAATTAAAGCTCAGAGACATGGCATAATGCACCATATAAGAGCCACACATACATACATTGGATTAATAAAAGAGAGGTTTCCATAACTTATGCTCAAGATAAACAACAACAAAATCTTGGACTTTATTTACACCACTTTTTTTAATCAGCTGATTAAATAAACATGTATAAAGAAACAGTGATGAACACACTTGTAGCATAACTTGGGACACTATTTTAAAGGCTAAGGAATATTCTGCAGCTCATTTATAATGTTTTATCAATAACATTTGGGGAAATGTATTTTCTAATTCACTTGATAAATACACATTGATTAGGATCATTATTATTATTATTTTTATTTCTTGGCAGACGCCCTTATCCAGGGCAACTTACAACATAAGCGCAAACAAAGTGCAAAAATACAGTGAAGTACAAGAGGTCTCCCATCCAAGTACTGACCAGGCCCTGCCCTGTTTAGCTTCCGAGATCTGACGAGATCGGGCGCGTTCAAGACGGTGTGGCCACAAGCAAACAGCAAATAAATAGTCACGCAAACAAACCCCACATGGTTAGTTTAAATACTGTTTATTTAAATATTTAAATAAATACATAACCAACTCATACATACTAACAGGCTTTTTTTCATGTATTTGATTAATAGCAACAAATAATGCCAAGATGTATTTCACTGAGATGAAACACTGTGTAATTCAAAAGAAACGTTCAGGAGAGAATATGACATCCAAATGTGTGAAAGTCGCTGATCGTCCGTGGTCTGGACAGGACGAACCCCTGCTGGCCTGAGCTTGACCCTCAGCGGTGCCCAGTTCTGGAGCCCCGTAGCGCCTCCAGCGAGGTCAACTCACTGTCGTAACAGAACTAAAGTCGCTTCTCTTCCTCACTCTGGGAGGCTGGGAAACCTGCTGGACGGTTTGTGAGACGTGATACCTCTGGTTGAGTCCAGAGCAGGGTCTCCAGCACTGGTCCACCAGATCACCAGACCGACATGTTTCACTCGTCTCCCATCAGAGTCCAGACACTTGATCTTGAGTCACGATTGTTCGCTTGTGTAACTGAGCGATTAGAGAGCAGACAAGCATGTGGTAGTGTAGCATCAGAATCATAATACATCTATAGCTAACAAAGCCATTGTTGTATAAGGACAACAACGAAGTGAAATAAATAGTGGTCACGCAGTAAAAAAATCTCATCCCTCCCAAAGACTGTCACGGACTTATACGCCTCATTAAAGCTCTTTCTGATCGTTAGCTTTAGTTCATCTTGGAAATGAATCTCATCAAAAAAGAAAAAGCGTTGAGGCAAAAATAAATCACAGTCCAGGCAACAATTCTGCAATACGTACAGAATGAGGAAATAATAACCATCATCATCATCTTCTTCGGTTCCTCAACATACTACTAGTCATAGAAAACAAAGTGCAAACATAACACTAAGATGAAACCAATTAAAAGCGTTGTAGGAGTTTAGAAATGAGGAGCTCCTCAGTGTTGACAGAAGCAGACGAGGAGCGGAGGAGCATCATGCTGTATGTACACCTGGTTCAGAGAGAACGATCGCCCCTGAGATGGTTCTGCGTTTTCCTCTCCCCAGAAAATCTGTGCTGCAGTCACCAGTGTGACCCAGAGGACTCGTCAATCTGGAATCTGGGCTGGAATCCCTGCCTGACTCGGGAGGCGTGTGCTGGGGTGGAGAACCTCCCTCACCTCCCTCCGATTATATCTGACAGGGCTCCAGCGCTCAGAGATGCGTCACAGAACCGACCAACCCTCCCCTCCAGCCCCGTCCCGCCCCCACCATCTCCAGCGGCCAGAGGGAGGTCCTCTCTGACCCCTGGCCCCGACCCCCAGCCCAGCCTCACTCCAACTTGCTCAGGAAGTCCAGCAGGGCGCGGTGAAACTCGCGGGGCCGGTCCAGGTAGCAGGCGTGCCGCGCCCCGGCCATCTTCACCACGGAGTGCCGAGGCAGCTGGCTGAGGTTCTTCAGCGACTGGGCACCCAGATTGGTGTCCTGCTCTCCGAACACGATCAGAGTCGGGGTCTGTGTGAGGGATGAGCGTAGGAGAGAGAGAGGGAGAGGGAGAGAGATGTGCATTAGGGTTGTGATGTGTTTTCTTTTTCTGTGACTTTTTATCCTTTATTCCTAGATTCTTTATTCATCTCGTCTCCAGTGTCAAACAGCGTGGTGGCTGCATAGGCACAATTATAGGCACAATTGCCCTCCTCTGGCTTAAAATAATCCAAGTTAGTATCATTAGGATGTTTAGAGACTTTCGCGCTGCGTTTTACACTCAGATAACTGAAGAACAAGGATGAAAACGTATGTTAAAATCAACATGTCAGTAACGTTTCTCTTTCACGAAAGTCTGAACATTTTAATACAAAAATTGTAGTCCCTTAAAAAGTGCTGCTTCCAGCACTTTCTTTCCCAGCGTACCTAAACTTTATATTGTTATTTCAAACTTTGTTCACATTTTCAGTTTTGATTGTAGGGTCTCCACATGCTCTTTTAAGCACCACAACGTGGTCCCTTTACTCCACTGTAAGGCATTTAAATCGGAAATTAAATTATCTTGCACCACCTATTGGCCATATAACGCAACTACACCTTAACCCAATTTTAATATTTCCTTTTTCCATGTCCAACTTCAAACCTAATCTTCCACAACAAATATATTTGTAATATTTATGTATATTTCTTATGACCTGTTTTATATCATAGTCACTTTGTTATGAAAACAAACTCCCCCAGTCAACGCTTAGGCTACATTATTCCCTCTGTATTTCCAACGATCAGCGATTAAGTGAAACACCCCCGCAGTCTCTACCTGCACGCTCTGGTACTGCTCGGCACTGAAGCTTCTGGTGCCCACGGGCGCGATGGGCACAAAGCCCTTGATCTGGGTGCTGTGCTGCATCAGGTGGGGAAGGGAATAGCGTCCGCTCATGGAGGGGCTGACCACAACCGGTGCCTTCAGAACCAGGGAGTCCAGGAAGCGCTGCAGCAGGTCCACCCGGTTCTGGTCTGTTTTCAGTGCTTCAGAGTCTGGAGAGTTCCCAAATCCTGCAACACAAGGGACCAAATCAAGTGTGGGCTCAGTAGACCGCCAGGCAAACACTGCCTCTGCATTAGAACCACTGGCACAAACTGCACACCCACAAATACACAAATACGACATTAAGATGCACCGAATAAAACGCTTCAGCCTGTGTGTAAATTGATCGTTCTTTTTCCGTTTGTTTTCTTCACACAACTGAGTGTTTCAAGACCAGACGGATGAGGGTCTGTGCTTTACCTGGCAGGTCCAGAGCCACAGCCTGGTAGCCATTTGAGGCCAGGAGAGAGAGGGTACCCAGGTCCTCCCAGTTCTTGGAGCTGAAAGATTGACCGTGCAGCAGCACCACCTGCAGCCTGAGGGAGAAGGCCACACAGTTACAGTACAGCACAGCACCACACACCCCCACAGTAGTTCAGAGCCCTAACCACTACTCCACAGTGCTACCTACACAACCCCACAGCACAGCACAGCACCACACCACACCACACCACACCACCCAACCCAACAGCACAGCACAACCCCACACCACACAACCCAAACCCAGTGTGTTCTTAGACAGCATGTTTTAAGCATTCATTTCAGAGCACTGTATCATAACAATAAATAGACTCCTGGTCATTCAGAAACAATATACAGTTGAGCTCTGACTCTCTTATCTCAATCCTCACATCAGGACGACTGATTTAACTTGAACAATTCACAGTCCCTGCCCGGCTCTCCATCTCTCCCCTCACTGCTGAACTCAGTGGAAACACAGTCACACACTCTCCTCCCACCCACTGAGCATCGGCAGCTGCCATTACCCACCTTGGCGGTTTCCCTGCCCCGTCGTTGGGCAATGCCTCCCGGAAGAACAGCGGCGGGTCTCCGGGCAGCTGCCCCGTGCGGACCGTAATGTTGGTGGTCAAGGTGGCAGGGGAGTCTCCAGCCAGCCCAAACCTCTGGACATTCAGGAATGGCTCCATGCTTCCCTGACGGATGGCGGGCAGCAGGAGGTACAGGAGCAGTGTGGCCAACAGCACCAGGCCCAAAACGACCAGCCGGTTCCTTAAAAAGTTCATTCTCACAAGCCAGTGCCGTCTAGACTCAGAGAGGAAGACAACAGTGGGACTTAGTGCTGAAGCAAGAGCCACAACGTGTGCTCGTATGAGAGGAAATCCATTAACATTGTTTCTTTTTCACTGACAGTTGAGGATACACAATTACAATGTTACCATTTCCCTGTATTGTTCAGCATTCAAGCTCTCTAAGTATCTTAATGGTTTTAGAAAAGATGAGAAAACGTAATCAAATAGTAAAACAATTGAAGAGAGTTACACAAAATCTATACAAAAGGTTAAATTAGTTCAATAAGGTATGAATTTTTTTTTTATTTATATAAAAAATGACATTTAAAGAGCATAAAGTGCAGTGGAATATTTTAACACAAAATTACCATTAATAAGCACGCCTTACTATTTTCAATATCCTCATCAAACTGAACTGTAAGGTGCCATTACGTGTTAGCTTCGTATCTCGTATATGCATTAAAAATCTCTTTAAACCGTACTTTCTTCAGAATAAAAAAATATAAGACGTGTCAAATGTATGTGATTGAACAAAATAGACCAGTGCCATACAGCAACGATGGGATATATTGACAGTGAGCAGACATATTTCAGATTAGACATACAGAACGGTTGTAATTAAAAAATACACAGACATGATCAATAATAAGACGTATTGTAAGTCTAACTAGTAGTAACCGATCTGTGAGACGATTAGCATCGACCTACATTCACTGCGCGACAAAAACATCAGTCTGAGACAGTCCGTCGCCGGCAACACGACTGTTTTTACACATTAATGCATAACAGCCGTATCAGTCAGACAAACCGTGACAGTGAGATAAAAAACCGACCATTTACATAATACTGACTAAAACCGTCCGTCCAGACAGACTCACATCAAGCGCTGCTTCTGCGGTGCAGGATGGTGTTCACGGTTACTCGTCCCTGGCCGGAAACGGAAACTATTAAGAAAGGTTCCACGACTAAATTGTAAACAACAGTCATTTACTACATCTTATAAAAATAACATACAGATATTTATTTGATAATTAAAACAACTATTGAAACCGAACGAGGAGATTGTATAACACATGTGAATGTAGTGTTGCTGTTTCTAATCGGACACATTGTGCGTGTGCACCACCCATGGAAAAGGACATTAGCTGCGTTGTATAGTTTAATGTCGTTACGGTGATAATTACATATTTAAAATACATTTTGATTTCACATATCATTAGAAAGTATTTTATCTGAGTCTCAGACACATATATTTGTCTTGATGGATACAAAAGCACGAGGTTGATTGACACTAATCTAGATGTTCGCGTAACAGATGACATCGGTTCATGGAGTACAATAACAACAACGTGGGTGCTTTTGCGTTGCGGGAAAGGTGTAGCAGTGCCATCCGAAATGTAGAATAATTATTAAACAATCCTCCATTGCGTCGCACTATTTGATTGAATGAGATGTGCAGATGTGTGTTTGTATATGACGCACCACAGTGACAGGTGTTTTATTATCCTTTCTCTCACACACACAAAGAACTCCATTTCCCATAATGCAGCGCTGTACCAACGCCCCAGATAGCGCAGGCGCGGTGGATGATCTTGTGTGCTGGTGACGGTGGCAGCGGTGAAGTTGCGCTGGGAGTGTCACGATAGTTCACAACACACCTAGACATATTTAGGATCATAGTCATCTGGAAGTCTCGGTAAAGGGACAAAATAAAGCCCAGCGAACCGGCGAGCCGCCCCACAGCCTGGCCGCCCGAGAAGGCTTCTGTCACTTTAATTTCCACCGCCGGGGCCTGTGGAGGAAGGAGAGTCCTCGGGAAAACCTGTGGACGGAGGCCGACAGGAGGAGGCAGAGAGAGGGACTGCGATCGCCGGAGACGTGTGCGGTCGTGCGGGGTAACACGTCTTCGCCTCCGTGACGAGGAGCCAGCCCGGGGTCCGCAGAAGGAGGACACGCAGAGGCCGCTTCCCTGGAGGTCTGAGTCAACGGAGGCTGTGAAAGTTTTGTTGTTTTGATTTGTTTTTGTCAAGTTCGCCTCCATCCCCCCGCAGATGTGACTATTGGTCTCTCTCCGACACGGGACCAGCGCGTAATGAGTGCTAGTGGTAACAGGCATTTTCTTAAATGGGAAGAAAAGCTGCCACTCAAGCCGCAATACGAGGCGAGAGGACATCTGCTCAGAGCCAAGTGCAAAGACTGCATCTTAGTGATGTAAGAATGAGCCGCAAATGTGCGTGAACCCTGGCCTGGATGACAAAGGCCTCCTTCTCGACCGCTGTCTATTAATTATTTAGTTTCCTTTCTTTTTTTTATTACATTTTCTTTGCTTTTTAAGTGTAAGGAACGATCACTCCTCAAGCTCTACTGAGAAGCTCAAGCTGCTATCGGTGTGACTGTGTCCTGGGCTCCTGTCACTCATCAGAGCTGCACACTTCCCAATGAGAGGCCTGGTTTCGCTCTAGTGTCTGAGTCTGTCGCAACAGCAGTGCATCAGCTGCTTGCTTGAATGCTGCCACTCCTTGAACTCTGGATGTTGCCTCTTCAGTCTTGCTGTGGGTTCTTTGGCGTCTCTTCGCTTTGCTGTGCTTGGCTCTGCTAACTGAGCAAACTGAGCTCGCTGGGACTTTAGCTGCAGCCACAGGAGAGCCACACGAGTTATTCCAGGGGAACCACACTGGGTAGAGATGAACCGCTACCTGCCGGTGGCCCGACAGCACTTTTTGGCGGCGCTGGCCAGCACCAGCGTAGTGGTGAAAGCCATCTGTGCCACAGTCCTGCTGCTGTACCTCCTGTCCTGGGTGGTGGACACCGTCTATGTCCTCGGGGTGACCCCGGGGTACCTCTTCCCCCCTAACTTCTGGATCTGGACTCTGGTCACGCATGCGGTAGTGGAGCAGCATGTGTGGGATGTGGCGGTCAGCCTGGGGACCGTGATTGCTGCTGGCCGGCTGCTGGAGCCCCTGTGGGGGGCCCTGGAGCTGCTTATTTTCTTCGCCGTGGTCAACATCTCTGTGGGGGTCCTGGCTGGCTTCTCCTACCTGCTCACCTACATTGCCTCCTTCAACCTGGACTACCTGTTTGCTGTGCACGTCCATGGCATGCTGGGCTTCTTGGGGGCGGTTCTGGTGGCCCTGAAGCAGACTATGGGGGACTCCACGGTCCTGCGTGTCCCCCAGGTGCGGCTGAAGGTGGCCCCCATGCTAGTCCTTCTGGTGCTGGCTCTGCTGCGCCTCACCACCCTGCTGGAGACCACCGCCCCGCTGGCAGCCTACGGGTACGGCGTCCTGTCGGGCTGGGTGTACCTGCGCTTCTACCAGAAGCACAGCCGCGGCCGGGGGGACATGTCGGACCACTTTGCCTTCGCGTCCTTTTTCCCGGAGGTCCTGCAGCCCATGGTGGGGCTGGTGGCGGGCCTGGTGCATAGCATCCTGGTCAAGATCAAGGTGTGCCGCAAGACGGTGAAGCGCTACGACGTGGGGGCCCCCTCATCCATCACCATCAGCCTGCCGGGCACCGACCCCCAGGATGCCGAGAGGAGGAGGTGCGTACCAGAGCTGCTGCCATGGGTTCACTTCCCATTGCATGTTCGTCTGTGAGCAACATAACGGGCCTTCTGCTTCAGAAAGAGAGGAATAGATATCCCTCTTATCCGCTGCTGATATGTAGGACATTTTGATCTAAATAAATTATCAGTGTTCACAGAATAATGTGCAAGGATTCAGATTTACCCTTTAATGTGCACGTCTTCCTTTCAATGATCTTCCCAGAAACTGTGAATACAAGTTAGTGCAGCGAGGGACTCCTCTTCATTGTGCCATGAAAGGGTTCACAGAGTCGGAGCGACACATGAAGTCATTTCATCTTCAGTCGTATTAGATGCATAGAAACCATAAGTATTAGTTGTGTCTTATCAGGTCCTATCCCGGGGGGGGGCAGATTATTCTAGTTATTTTACAGGACTTCAACAAATACGTTGTGCGTGTGGCGGCAACGCCAGAGGAAATCAGGTTATAATTCCATCTGTGGAAAAGCTGCACGCTGAATCTCTTCCATAATACATTATGAGCAAGCAAGTTTGAACAGGAAACGTCTGGTATAAAGTAACCTTTCTTTATAGATTCTATGCAGTGGTTTAGAAATGTAACTAAGTATTGTTTTTAGTGATGTTCAATTAGCTAATTAATGGCTGTCACTAGAATATAATCTGGTGTTGCGCAGACTAGACGCCTGGGTTGAAATGAAGATGGCAGGAGGCTGTAATTATCTGCAGATGTGCAGATCGCTTTGTCATTCATCTGGAAATTATACCATGTTGAGAAAGTTGAGAAACCTGGCGCTGCTTGTGTTACAACCTAGTTGTGTTACCTGTGCCATTAGTGAAGGTGTCAATTTTAATACAATTTAACCTTAACTGAGGGTGTATAATTGTTTTAGGTTTCACACAGGTTTAATTTGGTTACTTACTACATCGCCGGTGTAATGTTAAGCTTGATTTAAGTCCCTTTAAAAAGATATTGATGTTGTTGCACAAATGGATGCTCTGGGCAAAACTGCTGGCCGTTCTACAAATAACGCAGCAGGGAATGTAGTCCGTGCGTCCCACGCTGCGGGTAGCTGTTCAGTGAGGTGCGATCTTCCAGGCAGGCAAGTGTTCGCTACACATCATTAATAGAGGTGCATTGAATCTGCTGTTCCCATGGAGGGGTTTTAAATCGAGGTGAACTGCCGTGTTTCTGATTTTTTTCTAGCACATCTTTGACATCTTTTGACCGAATGTTCATGGGCGGCAGTTAAATCTTGTGTGAGTCAGGTTTGAGTTGTTCATTAGCTGTCTAAGTGTTGTTTTTGGTCAAAAGGGATCTGAGTCAGAAAGCATTGACTCCAGGGTGTGTTGGGGGGGGGGGCGATGTTCAATGAATGTAAATGATTAAAGTGAATAAAAACCTTCCTCTCTGGTCTCTGCAGGCAGCTGGCCCTCAAGGCTCTCAACGAGCGTCTGAAGAGAGTGGAGGACCAGTCGGCCTGGCCCAGCATGGAGGATGAGGAGGACGAGGACGAAGGCCGGGCTGATGTGCCTCTCCTCGGGGGCCGAGACGCGCCATTGTTGGCGGGGGCCTCCGGGGGGCTGCAGGGCTCCTCCGGGCAGGAGTCCAGCATCATCAGCTTCGAGGACGTGCCCTCCAAGTCCTAACGCAGAAAAGACTAACCCTGCACCCAGATGACGCCCACACACACTGACACACACTCACACATACACACACACGGACGGACCCCCCGCTCACGTGTCTCATAGCGAGGTTTGGGTCGAGGACCATGAATAAACACAAATCGAAAACAAAACCTACATCTTTTTTTTTTTTTTGGGGTGGAGCAGGGATGAGTGTGTGGGAACTCTGGCATCACTTTAATATCACTTTTATAAACAACCGGATGGGTGGAGGCAACTTATTCTTCTCTCTGGGCTAGTAGATCCCACCGGAGTCTGTGCGCTCCGCTGGCCGCGCCCGATGCCGGGATCCAGGGCTGGACTGCGTCCGTGTCGTTTCCTTACAGAAGTAGGTTTCAGCTGCCAGTGCTTCGGTCTCGCCGTGTGTAGGTCACCCTTTGTGCTGCAGTTAGTTATGGTTGTGTACTCTTTGTAAGCCTATCTTTTCCACAGAGAACTACAGACACCTTGCATACTTACTCTTTTGTTTAGTTTAATTTGGGTTTTCTTTAACTGGTTAGAAATCTATTTGTACTTCAATAAATCTTCAAACTTGTGAAATATTCTTCACTTTGTTGCTTTATCATTGAGATATGAATTCATTCAGAGGTCCCGGATCGTCAGAAGGATGAGCCCACGGCCGTGTGTCTAGGAGGCTCAGTTGGGTTCTTTCAAACACGCTGATCTGGCAGAATACAACAACAGCAGAAGCAGCAGCACCACAACCTCTGTGTTGTATGCAATCTGGACATCCAGCTCATAATCTGGCTGTTTGATCTCTCCTTGCTTTGTGACATCACTTGATGTGTAAATTAATGTCAAATCTGTAAGAATCTGCAGTGTAAACTGGTTAAACATTTTCAGCCCCTTCTAAGGAAGAAAAGATCACTGCAGCTCCAGCTAACGCAGCAATAAAGCACGTCTATAACTAATGAAGCTTCCCCCAGACACGGGGAACTGTGTCACAGGCTAACGTACACTTTGTGCAGACTGGAATGTCTGTGCTAATTGATTAAATAGTGCCGACCTTTGTCTTTGTCTTTGTCTTGGTTGTGTGTGATGCTCACGTTTCAGAACACTACTGGTATCATGTATTCATCCCAAAGATCGGTGGACAGTTCTGTGTGTTTCAATAAATGACTGAACTCTCTCTTCTTTTCTAAATGTGTAATAAAGGACTTGTATCTAAAACCTGTGGCCGGCCCTGTGGACTGCTAGGTTCTTGTCATTGCCGTGTCTACATTCTACATCCCATTTGTGGACTCTTGACTGAAGGAAGACAAAACAACCCTGCTGTTACTGTTACTGACACGGTTGTATTTTGTATATATGGTTGATCTGACAGCCGATCCAAACCACGTTAGTTCAGCACAGAGGCTGGGGCGGTTCGGGTGTGTTGTACACGGGTCCAGAGTTTAAGACCCAAATGAGACAAGGTCATTCCGCCCGTGGCTGAGGTCTTAGGCCAGGGTGACTCTTGAGAGCGGGCTGAACAGGTTGTGTGGTTTACACACGCGATGACGCGTGACTGGGGCACTGTTCTGGAGAGAGAGCAGGAAACGAGCTGATCCTCATGACTGGCTGTAGTTCTGCTTCATTACCACCAGCCGTCAGTGTAACACAGGTAACACGCAGACTCGAGAGGCAGTTTGATTGGGACGGTGCCGTCTGGCCTGCTGGGCTTCCGTTCCCGCCGGGATGTTTTTATGATGCTGTAGAAACCCCAGGTACAGACCTGGAAGAGCAGCCTGACTCAAGCACCAGCTCTGCAGCAAGAGCAGGATGAGTCAAGATGATAATAATGTGCACTAAGCAGCATTGAGATTGAATACGTCCCTTAAGTAATAACTCAGAGTAACGCAGTGTGTCGAGTCCCGGCCACAGAGCCTCTAGAACAGACAACCTGTGGGTGCCATGAGAGCGATGCCTCGAGTGCTAAACAGATCTTGTGGGCTAGTGAGAAAATTGCACTTGAAGGTCTGGGGTACAGACAGCTCTGTCAGGCAGAATTCGTTATTGGCACGTTGGCTGCACAAATCAGTCGTCTGCAGGAAACACACAAACCACAGAATTTAAAATATGAGTTTACAGAGCGTCTGTGACAGGAAACCTGCTCACAAGGTTCGAAACGCTGAGAAGAAGAGACATGGTCGTTTAACTGCAGGAAAGAGCAGCTGTTCTGTCTCGGCCAACCATGAAGCACACAGCTGGTTCAGTGCAGATACATATACAGTCAGGTCCATACATATTTGGACAGTGACACAATTGTCGTCATCTTGGCTCTGTACGGCACCAGAATGGATTTGGATGGAAACAATCAAGATGTGCAGTCTTGTAGACTTTCATCTTTAATTTGAGGGTAGTTACATCCAAATTGGGTGAACTGTGTAGGAATTACACCCAATTTTAGTGGCTCAAAAATATTTGGACAAACTAACAATCCTTTGCAGTCAATGACAAACCAATCAGAGAGATAGCAAAAACATTAGGTGTGGCCAAATCAACTATTTGGTACATTCGTGAAAAGAAAGAAGGCACTGGTGAGTGAGTGAGAAGGCCCAGAAGACCACGGAAAACAACTGCGGTGGATTACAGAAGAATTATTTCCCTGGAGAAAAACCCCTTCACAACAGTTGGCCAGATCAAGAACACCTTCCAGGAGGTAAGCGTATCTGTGTCAAAGTCAACAATCAAGAGAAGACAGTAAATACAGAGGGTTTACCACAAGATTGATACAGGACACAGGAAGACCAGATTAGAGTTTGCCAAAAAACATCTAAAGAATCCTGTACAGTTCTGGAACAACATCCTATGGACATATGAGATGAAGATCAACTTGATGGGAAGAGAAGAGTACAGAGAAGGGAAGGAACTGCTCATGATCCGAAGCAGACCACCTCATCTGTGAAGCATGTTATGGCATGGGCATGTATGACTGCAAAGGGAGCTGGTTCCCTTGTATTTATTGATGATGTGACTGTTGACAAAAGCAGCAGGATGAATTCTGCAGTGTTCAGGGCTATATTATCCACTCGGATTCAACCAAATGCTTCAAAACTCATTGGACGGCGCTTCACAGTGCAGATGGACAATGACCCGAAGCATACTGCGAAAGCAACCCAAGACTTTTTTAAGGCGAAGAAGTGGAATGTTCTGCAATGGCCAAGTCAGTCACCTGACCTGAATCCAATTGAGCAGCATTTCACTTGCTGAAGACAAAACTGAAGGCAAAATGCCACAAGAACAAGCAGGAACTAAAGACAGCTGCAGTGCAGGCCTGGCAGAACATCACCAGGGAAGAAACCCAGCATCTGGTGATGTCTATGGGTTCCAGAATTCAGGCAGTCATTGACTGCAAAGGATTTGCAACCAAGTAATGAAACTCACAATTTAATTCATGATTATGTTAGTTTGTCCAAATACTATTGAGCCCCTAAAATTGGGGGACCACATATAACAATGGGTGCATTTCCTAAACCGTTCACCCAATTTGGATGTCACTACCCTCAAATTAAAGATGAAAGATTGTTTCCTTCCAAATCCATTGTGGTGGCGTACAGAGCTAAAATGATGATGATTGTGTCGCTGTCCAAAAAGTTATGGACCTAACTGTACATACACAGTTGGGTGAGGTCTTTATCCAGAGCTGCTCACATTCAGCAACAGAACTGGATTCTATTGAATTAATCTTAAGAGTAAAAACAACTTTAAATAAGTAAAGTGTGTTAATATATATATACACACACACACACACACACATTAAAATATTAATAGACTTACACATTCAAATCTAAATGGAATTATAGCTGCTCTAAAGGCAAAACATCTTATATAATCCACTGTAGTACAAATTCACATTAAAGGATATATATTAGTCACCCCTATATGCACAGATAGCCATGTTCTTAAATTAAGCAGGCTCTGCAAACAAAACAATTGAAAATACTCCATTGAATTGGGTTTCTCTTATTTTATTTCAGTACAGTACTGCTGCATAGAAGTGCAAAAGTTACTTAAAATAGGCAAATTAATCAAATGGACAGATTTAAAAACAAATATACATTGTTCAAGCTGTACAGGGAGGCAGATTTTATTTTTTTCTTGCATTTGTTAATATTTATAAAAACCTTGGTTTGCATTAAGTACAATCAGCAGGGTTTATTCCACCAATTCAAGACAACTTGTACCGAACTGGGAATTTACAAAATTTACAAAAATATATTACATAATTCCTGTGCCATTGTTTTTTGGTTTGCTTTGGGTTATTCAAAATATATAAGTAACAATGTGTGTAAAAATTATGACCTGCAGGAAGCAAATGTATTTTGATTGTGGTTAACATAAGGCAAAGGTTACTTTGACATCACTCTCCCCAACGGCATGCGAGATTTGACATATCAAATTCATTACACTCTCCACACACTGAAAATCAAGACAATCTCTCTCTCAAGAATATCATCAGAGCCGCCACTCTGTCGTACAATCAGATCTTTAAGCGGCCTCTTCCGTATTCAGATATAGTTGTACCGGAACCTTCTGGTGTTTTAGGGTTTCTTTATTCCAGATTAACAATGCAGTAGCATTTACCTCGTACAAGCCCCCCTCCCCTCCTATTCAGACAATGGCTTTATGAATGACTGGACTATAGATACATTTTATGAAGGACAGGAAGATGTATATAAACATACTGTCCCAGACACTCATTCGCTAGTGTAGGGATTTAATCAGCACTGCACGATGGCAATTGTTATTGTGACCCGACAACAGAGTCGGCTTCATTTCATCTTGACCAGAAAGGAACAGAACAGATTAGGGACTTGGTTTACAAACTGGGGAGAATGAGAAAGCACTCGTTTAAAAGACAGAAGCACTGCTGTAGACACTGCACTGACAGAAACACTGCAGTTAAAAAAGCCTTGAACACAAGTGCTCCGATGGAGACCCTGAGACACAGAGGTCCCCTGCTGCATTAATGCCCTTTCCACATTCACAGCAGGAGAGGAAGACTTGCACTCTGACCCAGACAGATCGTAGGAGCTGCAGAGCCCGTCACAACGGTATGCATGAAGCCCAAACGCATCACAGATTTATTTCAACTCCACGTGTCGTTCCGTACAACCGTTCTCAGAATAGGTAAGAAGTATAAAAAACCAGCCCCTGGCACTTGTGTATCTCCACCCCTGGTTCAAAGCCTCGTCCAATACTCGTCAACAAGGATGTCTCTCTCCAGGTGAAGCCCTTCCTTTGATTTAGGCCAAGAAGCAAGCGGAGAAATTATAATACTTAATCAGAACTCTACAGACATCTTCCAATTCCTACAATTTAAAAAGGACATATTTTGTACCTGGGGAGCGTTTGTGTCACCCCCATTAGGAGACTTCCTAAGTGCGCAATCGTGTGGCAGAAGGGCATCTGTTCGAGCCACAGACTAGAAGCGCTTCCTGGCCACGTAAGCGTTGGTCACCTGGTTCATGAGGACCAGGCCGGTGAGGGCGGGGCAGGAAGAGGCCAGGTACCAGCCCAGGCTATGCACTGCGGTGGTGAACCACAGGGAGCACATGCCCAGCAGGAGGCTGGTGCAGCCCAGCAGGTAGGCCAGGAGGCCCGAGGTGGCATGGTAGCGCTTGAGCTTGGACAGAGACCAGCGCTTCACCAGCTTGGGATACAGCAGGGAGACCCCCCCCAGGGACTGCAGCACCGCATACAGGACGGTCAGCAGGCCCACCAGGCCGTGCCACGTGACGAAGTGCGACTTGTTGTTGAGCTGCTTGTTGTAGAAGATGACCACCAGTCCCAGCACAGCACAGGAGGCAGACAGGCTCTGCAGGATCCAGTGGTAGCGACCTTTCACCTTGTGAGAGAAGTGCTGGAGCGGAGAGCAGTCTGGGGAGAAGAGGAGCAGGGCCTCCGTCATGAGGAACGAGAACTGAGAGAGAGAGGAGAAACGATCAGACAATACTCTGAAACACAACAGGCTTCTTAGGAACAGCTGCCACACGGCTCCACAACCCGTCCTCGTGAAGAGGAGCTGGGATGTTGAGTGCAGCGTGAAGTCACTTGTTCTTTCTTCCTTTCTCCGCAGCACTCCAGTCACTACCCTTATAGCTTTGTCTACATCCAGGGGATTTCCAACGCGTCTCATGAATCAAAACAAATAAACGATTGTTCCTGACCGTACGACAGGTGCTGCTCAGCCACCACAGTGCCTGCACCATGTAACGCACACCAGCAATGTCTCGAGTCCACTTCTCAATTAAACAGGTTTAAAGTTTAAACTGTGCTGGTTGTTACTTACTGAGAGGGTCATCAGGAACGGATGCCAAGAGAACAAACCTGAAAAATGAAAGAGAAAGTCAATGGAAAAGTCCAGCAGCACCTGGAGACTGGAACTCAATCAAAACAACCGCTGGATATTATTATCACAGATTATTATTGCCAAACACTGCCGTCTGCAGAGGCAACGAACCCTCTTTTCTTAACTTCATGCTGAACTTCACAAATTGAGTGCTCTGTGTGGTTCCAGTCCAGCTTTCCATGACTGCACATTACCCCGAATTGATCTCAGTATGATGAACAGCCCTTTGAATTGATTCTCAGTTCTGAAACAGGTAACCTTTTTCTTTTCAGAAACTGAAATCAGCTTTGAAATGTCGATCAATGGGATCAATTAAGTTGCTGGGAGAGGACTTGCAGTTTAAGTCTTTTTACGAATACACAGCGATGTTAATTAATATTGTGTATATGCAGAACATTGCAGGTAAGCGATTGTTAAACCATCTAAACCAGTGGTTCCCAGCCCTGGTCCTGCAGCAGCCCCCACCCTGCTGTTCCAGCCAAGCTCTCAATTACTTAATTGGACCCTTAATAGAACTAATCATTTGCTTACATTTTACTTTTTAAATTATGAAATGTAGGCTCCTTAAGAAGACAATAAGTTTCTTGTATAACTTCATACTTAACCTAAAACCCTACTGTTTAAAATAATTAAAAGGTTCTGATTTAGGAAATTATGAGTTCAATTAAGGGTTCAATAAAGTAATTGAGAGCTCGGCTGGAACACAAGCCAGGAGGGCAGGGGCTCCTCCGGGACCAGACTTGATGACCACTGATCAAAACCCCTTAGATGAAGGCCCTCCCTGGGGTAGCTTTTGGAAAGCCTTCCTCATTGTGGTCAGCCCCCTAATGCAGCCCACCCCCTACTGGAGATACTCACTGGTCCCGGGCCGGGCCAGCACCGCCACAAACACCGTGAAGCCCAGACACAGCAGGTGCGCGGCCACGCCGGAGGCTCGCCTCAGCAGGCCGTACACCCTGGGCTCGGGCTCCAGCGCCTGCACCATCCTCACACTCTCCCGGTCACAAGGTCAGGGCGAGAGCCTCGTCAAGGGCAGCCCCATCCAGAGAGGCCCAGCTGTCACTGCCTCTCCTCAGGGGGGCGCTGTGTCCGGGTCACCCTCTTGTGCAGTGAAACCCCGGCACCCTGTCCAGGGAAGAGCTGTCGGTCAGCAAAGCTGTGAATCTCACACTGAAGCAGGACAGTCCAGAGCTGCACTGATAACCGCAGGGCTTATGATACTGCGCATATTTTAAATGACAAATAAAGCCAGGGGTAATAACACACTGCAATGAGCTGCTGTGAACAGTGCCGTCTTACAATGAGGAAACCGTTATCTTTTCCAAATATCATCATTAAAAAAGGCACTGACGACTAGGCCACTGGATCAATACTTTATTAAACTGGTAAACGTTCACCTGTACACTTCTGACGTTTAATTTGTACAAATAAAACCCACTGCACAGCACTGGTGTACGATATGGACTTCGGCACAGTTGTCGCACACTTCTGTTTAAACGAATGATCAACACACGTAACTTACCGCTAGATCTGTATGAAACAATGTCTGTCTCGCAGCGGACGGAAGGCTGCCGTGATGATATTGTGTCAATCACAGAAATCCGAGTTACATTGATTTTGAACGCAAACAAAGTGCCAACGCAGCCAATCAGCTCGGCCCGGCGGCGTCCTCTGATCCCAGCACAGCGGAAACCAGCGCGCCTGTCAATCACAACAATCTCCGCCTATAGCAGCAGAGTGACCAGGCAAACGTGACCTACGCAAATCCGCGCCGGTCTAGTGAACCAATGACGTTCGAGTCTGTGGTTTAGCCCCGCCCCACCGAGCCCTGCTGCCGGAACACGTGGGCAGGTCCGACTTCCTACTTCATCATGTGATGCGGCGACCTTTAGAAACGCACCAATCAGAGTGCGGGAATAAAAGCATTTCCGGGTTTCAGTGTGTTGTTTTCTGTGCTGTGGGTAATGAGCAGTAACAACTCACGCAGTTCATTCATAATAATAATGAAAACAATAACAATAACAATAATTTAATAAGAGCAAATAATTGGTCGGAATCTGACAGTAAAAATATTACTTTGAGTTAAGAGCGCTGCTCTACGTGTACTGTTACGGACGTGTTATTATGATGTCCACTGTTAAAGGGGTACCTGCATTGCCTGGATTGAAATGGTAACGTCACCAGGGATGCATCACGTTTAAATTGCGTTTGAATCACGCGGTGTCGAGTCAGTAGAGAGGCCATGGGCAGCAACAGCCAGATCGAGTGCATCTTCTTCAGCGAGTTCCACCCGACCCTGGGCCCGAAGATCACCTACCAGGTGAGACGAAACCCCGTCCCTCCCTGCCGGTTAGAAACCTGATCCTCTTTATTGAGACGTCAGTGTTGCCTCTGTTTGAAGTCTGTCTGATGGCGGAGGCGCCGGTGCTTGTTTCCTTGCTTTGTGTTTAGGTCCCAGAAGAGTATATCTCCCGGGAGCTCTTTGATACGGTGCAGGTTTACATCATCACCAAGCCTGAGCTGCAGAACAAACTCATCACAGTGTGAGTGGGGCTCCTGTACTTCCACACGCCTGTGTATTCTTGTGATGAACAGGTTCAAACGAATGTACTCATAATTGATGTTGTAAAAAATGAAAACTTTGCACTTGTACAATGAAGAGAGTTAGGCCACTGCAATGCATTAGGCAAACTGCTTAATCTTTCTCTGAAACATGGTCCTCTGTGTATTTATTGTAGTTGCCATCATCGATTACATAAAATATATGTAGAATTGACACCATCAGAGACACATTGTTAGGGAGACTTTGTTCCCATGAGTTGTGTAGCCTTATGCCAGTGTGTGCGTTTTCATTGGTGCAGCACAGCGATGGAGAAGAAGCTGATCGGCTGCCCTGTGTGCATCGAGCACAAGAAATACAGCCGCAACGCTCTGCTCTTCAACCTGGGCTTTGTGTGTGATGCCCAGACCAAAACCTGTGCCTTGGAGCCCATTGTCAAAAAGCTGTCCGGATACCTGACTACGCTGGAGGTACATTGTCAGCCTTGTCACTTAAATAGAGTCGCTGCACAACATTCACAGAGATATTAGACTAGAGTATTGGAGTAAGTGTTTGCTTTTCTGATGGGTTTCGTTTAGTTAATAATGTATTTCTGAGTTTTTAGGTTTGGTCTGTGGCTTCTGAAAGGAGGAAACTGCTGCTTCAAATAACATTTTGGAGCTCAGATATGTGTAGAAATGTCCCAGTCAGCACGCAGTGTTGTTAGATGCCTCAGAGTCTGAAGTATCTGACTTGTGAAAAGGCTGTTTGCAACAGAAACGGTTTGAGATGCAGCAGCAGTGACAGAGCGCAGGACGGCTGCAGTGCGTTTGACGCGTTTCCACCATTTGTGCCTTTTTATGTTGTTTTGCAGCTGGAGAGCAGCTTCATCTCCAATGAGGAGAGCAAGCAGAAGCTGGTTCCCATCATGTCCACCCTGCTGGAGGAGCTCAATGCCAAGGGCTCATGCACGCTGCCCATTGGTGAGGTCCCGGCACAACATGCAGCATGTGTCTGAATAACTGATGTGTTTTTTGATTTGCTATATTTATTCCTCCATTCCCACCCTGACCATTTGATCTTTTTAGTGTTCAATCAGTATCTGCTGTCACAAGTGAAATCAATTCCTGTCCTCCAGTCCTCGTCTGTGGAAGACATTAAGCCATTAAACTCTGTAGGATTTACCCATTCCTGGGAAAAGGACACCAGTTCTTTCTTTCCTTCCCTGCTTGTGGAAATAAAGAAACTAATGTTCACGTCTGTGTGTGTTACTGCCTAAGTTGCCACATCCAACAGAGTATGTTAGATGTGGAAATGTGTAGATGGGCTTTGGGAATTGCTCCCCTCATTGTCTCCAACTCTTTGGCAGATGAGTCCAACACCATCCACCTGAAACTGATAGAGCAGCGGAAGGATCCGCTGATCGTGCAGGAGTACGACGTGCCCGTCTTCACACAGTGCAAGGACCAGTTCATCAAGTCCCAGTGGGACCTCACCACCCAGCAGGTCAGCACCCACTGGACAGCACCAGGCCCAGGACTTTTTCCCCACACCCTGCCAAATACAAGAGCAAGTGCAAAAGTCCCCAGCATGCATATGAAGTTTTAATATGAGATAACTGTCTGTCTGACTGTGCGGTGCGATTAATAAGCACTGGCTGTGTTGCAGATCCTGCCCTACATCGATGGCTTCCGTCACATTCAGAAGATCTCTGCAGAAGCTGACGTGGAGCTCAATCTTGTGCGGATCGCTGTGCAGAACTTACTGTAGGAGCCTCTTTAATTTCAAGCATGTAAATTAAACGCAGCTCCGTGTCCTTTACAGATCTGAGGCACAAATTCTGTGCCCCTGGTAGATGCATGTGCCTCCACACATGGGAAGTTTTAAATGCAGCCTTGATGTCAGCATTTGTCCACAGTCTGTGCAGGGCTAGTTATAAAACTGTGTGACACAGGACAGTACTGCAGCTGTTTTTTCTCCACACAGGTATTATGAAGTTGTGACCTTGGTCTCAATATTTCAGGTAAGAAAGCAGGCGCCAGAGTTCCAGTGTTACAACTGTAAATGTTTGAAGGGTTTTGTTAGTTGTTTTTGTGTTGTGTAACTTCACACCAACACGGTTGTCTGTCTCTGCAGTACTCCAATGTCTACTGCACCACCCCCAAGGTCCAAAACCTGATGGATGACAAATCGATGCAGGAGGAGTGTCTGCTGTACGTCACCAAGTCAGGTAAATTGGGGTGGGCTAGGCGGAGGGGGCCATCTGTGGGCTGTAACTCCGTACCAAAGGGTGATTTGCTGATATGTTTTTTACAGAACAGTTTAGTTTGGATTTTGCACTTGGTAAAGACCTTCAAAGAAGCTTTACTGTAACTTCTGATTACAGCAGGCAGCCCAGTGTTGGACCGGTTGACATGCTAGTCCAGTATAAAGACACTTCCACAGTGGAATATGAATATTTCTGGGCCGAGTTCCTCCCGCGTGCGTCTCTGCATCTGTGCCCGTGTTTCAGGCCAGAAGAGGGCCAGCCTGAGGGACGTGTTTCAGCTATACTGTGGCCTGAGTCCGGGGACGACCGTGCGAGACCTCTGCTCCCGATACGCACAGCAGCTGCAGAGAGTGGACGAGAGGTCAGTGTGCATGGCATTGAATAAATAAATTAAAAAACCCATTCAGTGCATTTACTAATATCATGATCTCTTCCCCCCTTTTGTTTTAGAAAACTAGTGGGAAATGAAATCACAGTGTTTTCACAGATTTCCTCGGCTGACATGTTCACAAAGATGATGTCTCTCAGCCCACACTGGAGACATCATGGCATCATGCTGCTGTTTTTTCAGTTTCAGTTCAGAGCTTGATTTGAAAGGCTGAACACAAACACGATTCAATACAAACTGAATGGGGCATACGTTTAAGATCCAGGCCTGTATATATAGGCTTTTTTCCCACATTCTTGTGAAATTTTAAATGAGCTTGCAGGACTGTCACTGGCAAGTCATCTTAGCTTTGGCCAAATAAGCAACAGTAATGCCCGGTGCTGGACCAAAGGGAGTCCACTGAACGCATTTGTCTCTGTCAGGAGGCTGATCCAGTTCGGACTGGTCAAGAGGCTGATCCGCCGGCTGCAGAAGTACCCAGTGAAGGCCATTCGGGACGAGAGGAGACGCCCGCCGCGCCTCTACACCGGCTGCCATAGCTACGACGAAATCTGCTGCAAAACAGGTGACGCGTGAGCAAGAGGCTGAGAGTGGAGAACACAAAACAGTCATTCATGGGATAAAAATAAAGTAGATAGATTGAGATAATTATACCTTTAAAGTCATGTAAACAAAACAAAAATACAACTTCACCTCCACGTTAAGATTCCCTCTTCTTTGTTTGGGGACGTTTCTATGCCCTTCTAGTTTTTGAGCCACTGAAAGAAGCATGTGTTTTATTTACACCCCCTCTTGACAGCTGTGCTCCTGTTTCTACAGGGATGAGCTACAGAGAGCTGGATGAACAACTGGAGAATGACCCCAATATCATCGTGTGCTGGAAGTGAAGCACAGGGGTAGTGCAGAATTGAGCTTGTGAGGACAGAGAGAGACGGAGGGCAGACATGACATCACCAACAGCTGTCCGACTGAGGGCACAAGGGCCAGACATGGCGTCACCACCAGCTGTCACGTGTCCCACAACGCAGCTGGAATGGCTGAAGTCTGAAGAATGACAGTTTTTGTTTTTGTTTGGCCCGAAAACAGGGCCCGCCTGATACATACACAATGATTGAACAGTCTTGGATCAAATGTGGCCTAGAAATGCATTTGAGATGCATCTTGCATGAAAGTTGCACTGAAATGGTTGACTTACTGTAACCAGGTTTTATATTATTATTATTATTATTGTAATTATGTGACTTTTGTATGACAAAGAACAGAATAGTCTATTGTACAGTAAAATGCCAGGCGAATACTAAAAGGTCTATTGTATATTGATTGCTGTCACATGAATTATTTAAATAGTGTGCTTTGTGGACTGTGTTGCCTTAATTCATAATGAAATAAACTTGCTGTTAAATCCAAAATAAAAATAAAGTAGCAGAAAAGCTTTCTAAGTGTGGATAGGAATGGGAGGCAAGAACTGCTGTGGAATAATACTGGCAGTGCAGACTGGGAAGAATAAGCCAAACATGGAAGAAAGACCTGAAACGGCTCATTGAACATGATCTGGAGGATGTACATGCGCCTGCAGTATAGATGGTGTTTAGACAATCATGTTAGTAACCTTACAGTAACCCTATTTCCAAAGCTATCTGCTACTAACATAAGAATAATAAAAGTCTTTCTTTTTGTTACCAACAACTGTAATTTATAATATTGATGTGTTAAATTGTTGAATGTAGTGATGTTAAGATCGCTAATTCTCTTTATGTTTTCAGTCCGTTTTGCTCTGTCTCCTAGAGTCCGGATTTAACAGATACTGTTGGTCTCCAGAAATGTCCATCGTTACTCAATAAAATGAGTTAAAGGAAATCACAGATACTTGCCTTTATTTGTCTGTCTGTCTGTCTCTCCCTCCAGCGGCAGGACCCTGGATAGAGCCCCTTTGTGCTGAGAAATTAGGTTATACATGCAAACATTTTAACAGGAAAAAATACACACATGGATATTTGCTGGTATATTTATTTTAATATTTTGTATTTGTCATACAATGGGTGGGTGAACTTACTCTCCTCAAACAGAGTCTGGCTCTCTGAAAATTGAACTAACCAGGTTATTGCAACAATGCTTTAATGCCTATTTAATTTTAGTTCTGACATTATAGCTATGGTCCTGGGTGCCTTAAAGAGTGCTATTGTAGTGTCTGTTAAATTAAAATCGATAAGCTACAAAGCTACAGATTTATTGTTTTGTACACACTTCGGGCTTCATGCTGTGCTTTCCGCACCAGAGCAGTCGCGCACTACCTGTGCAGGTGAATCAGTGGATCACACTTTCCTTTGAGCCGGATCAGTGGATCACACCTGCCATCGATCCAGTCCAGTCAATCGATCTGCCTCTCCGGGTCGCAGCGCGCATGCGTGTGTTGTGTGTGCTGCCACGGCAACGGTGAAGCGTGTTGTGGAGGAAACGAAGCGAGCGGCGCCTTTGTTGTCCTCCTTTACACAGCTTTCTCTTCCTTTACTCCGCTTTCTGCTCCTGTACACACCGCCCTGCCGTCGGGTGAGAAGCTATGGAGTCGGCGGCTGCGGTGCTGCTGCCCGGCGAGGTGGAGGGCTTCGTGCGCGGTCTGGAGCGCTTCCCGCTGCGGGACATTGGCAGCCCCAGGTCAGCCCGCACTGCCGCTCCGCGCCTCTGTGATCTGGTGCCGAGAGCACGGCGCTGTAGACGGGCTGCAGGAGTCGCACAGGCCTCTTAGACTCGATACATGACCACAGCAGGGAGACTGTAGAGAAGCCCTTAACTGCCCATGCTTGTTCACCCGCATGCTTTGCTCAGATCAGTGTTACTCTTGTGTTACTCATCCTTTGTGCATCTCTCAGATCAGTGATACTCGTGTGTTACTCACCTGTGTGCATGTTTCAGATCAGTGATACTCGTGTGTTACTCACCTGTGTGCATCTCTCAGGTGGTTCAGGCAGCACGAATACGTGCAGAAGCTGAACATGCAGGCGATCCTCAGCGCGTCCTGCGGCCAAGAGGAGCTGGTGAAGGAGCAGCTGGTATCGGTGGGGAAGGTACTGAAGCCCAAATCTGAGTTTCTACCACCTCCTTGTCAGAACGGACCCACTGCTTGTAGGGTTTCTTTCCTTTTCTTTTTCATGAAGCCTTTCTTCATATTCAGATTCCCTGCCTGTAGATATTATTATTATTATTATTATTATTATTATTATTATTATTATTATACATTTATAATAATACATATCAATGCATACACAATCATAAAAAAGCCAATTTAAAAAGGTGATTTTTAAGACGAATTTTAAAAATATGAAGACTTTCACTGTTACGAGTGTCCAGAGGAAGGGAATTCCATAAGTAAGGAGCAGTATAACGAAAGGCTCTAGACCCCATATTGTTCAAACGAATACGTGGTATAACAAGAAGAGTTGACGAAGAAGATCTAAGGGTACGAGTAGGTGTATAGGTATGAAAAAGATCAGAAAGGTATGAGGGAGTAAGATTATTTAAGGCCTTGTAAGTAAGAAATTACAAAATTTTGAAATCAATTCAGTACTTAACCGGAAGCCAATGCAAATGTTGAAGAACAGGTGAAATGTGTTCGATAGAGGGAGTTCTAGTCAGGCTGACTGAGGAGGGCAGTCTATCCGTCCTCGAGACGGCTGGCCTGTCTCTCTCTCAATATGCTGCGAGAACAAAGTCGATTTCAGAGAATTTGTAGAGATGTGCGTTGCTGTTATTTGTATTAAACGTGTGTTTCCCACAACAGATTCCCACTCTGGTCCATGAGATGATCTCAGTAGAGATTTGGAAGCAGAAGGTGCTGCCCGTGCTGAGTCGGCTGCGGGATTTCAACCCCAAAAGCACCTTCCCCTTATACATGGTGGTGAGTGGGGGGGGTAGTGACATGTGAGCGGGTGCAGACACATAGACCCTGCAGAGGTCAACGCTGTTGAGGTGAAGCAAGACTGATGATTTAGACAAATCTGAAAGCACACAAAAAAGGAACAATCTAGAGATTCATGTAAAAGGACATTTTCTATGAATACAGACGTCTCTGTTTTGGGAACAATGTGACAACAATGTAATAAAGCTGAGAAGAAGACAGAGCAGTTTCATACATGAAGAAGATTGTCTTTGTTCTCACTTTGTGTTTGTGTGTAAGTGCAGTTCAGTCTCACTGCCATCTGCAGTGTTATTGAATATTGATCATCAGAACATAAGACAGTGTCCAATCGAGAGGAGGCCATTCGCCCCATCGTGCTCGTTTGGTGTCCATTAATAACTGAGTGATCCAAGGATCCTATCCAGTCTGATTTTCAATGCAGTGTTAATTTGTTCACAGATCCATCATGAAGCCACCATCATCAACCTCCTAGAGACCATCTTATTCCATCAGGTCTGTATGCCAGTCCCTGTGCTTGACATGTTTTTGTTTTTAAGCCGTCTTAAGCAATATTTAGTCTCAATGTTTAAAATCAGAAAAGGCTGCGTACCTGTGAGATTGCTCAATTTGTTACACTTTGAGTTTCACTTCAAGGCGAGCATATGGCAAGCCATTGTGACATTTAATCCATGATTGCTGATATAAAGAATGATCTGGTATTTTTGATATCAGAAATTGTATTTTGGATATCAAAAATTCAATTCTTGCTATCAGCAATTGTATTTCTGATATCAGCAATTGTATTCTTGATATCAAAAATGCATACTAATTAACATCCGGTTAAGGATTTAATGTCACAACGGCATACCATGAATTGCTGATATCAGCAATTGTATTCTTGATATCCGCAATTATGGATTAAATGTCACAACGGCTTGCCATACGAGCACATTGTACTCTGGTGTGAAGAGCTCTGCACGTTGGCACGCATCGCCGCTTCCCGTGCTGAAAATAAGAACATAAGACAGTGTCCAGTCGAGAGGAGGCCATTCGCCCCATCGTGCTCGTTTGGTGTCCATTAATAACTAAGAGATCCAAGGATCCTATCCAGTCTGATTTTGACTAGACGTCAGATTCCCGATGTGCGGCTCTAACGGCGAGACTGTGATTGTGTGGCAGGACTCCTGCGAGTCTGCAGAGCCGGCTGTCCTGGATTTGATTGATTACTGCCACCGCAAGCTGACCCTGCTGGCGGCGCGAAACACTGCGGGAGACGCCGCGGCTGAGGACGGGCTGCCACTTGGGCTCGGCGCGCAGACGGACTCCACTCTGCAGGTCTGGGGGGGTGGAGACAATCCAGTTAAAGAAACATACTTTTTCATGTGCCCGTTCATTTTAAACATTGGGATAAACGCTTCTATATCATACCAGAGCAGCTCATGGGGGAGGGCAGAGCGCAGCTAGGCATGCAGAGCTGATCGATTAATTGTGTTTACACATGAAAAGCTTGAGGTTGTGATGCTAACGAGTTTCGGCGTCTAACGGTTGACTCTCGTGCCCTGTCGTGTCAGGAGCTGCTGAGACTGAGCTCAGCGCTGGAGTTCGACATCGCGCTGAAGGCCCTGTCTGTCCTGCGCTACGTCTCCGACCATATTGACAGGTCGGCACCGACGTCTCACTCTGTCACTCTTCTCCAGACTGATTGATGCAATGTATTCAACCACTGTAGGGAGAAAAGGATGAAACGAGCAGAAAAATGAGCTGACACGCTCCCTTCCTGTCCAGTGCAGGTCTTTCACTGCATCGCCTGCGTGTCTGTGCTTGATCTCGGCCCCCTCCCCCCCTGCATGTTGAGGCTCTTCTCACAGCCATCGAAGCTAAGGCTAGGTGCGCTCGCTATGGAAGCCCGGGAAGGTTCACGGTCTGTGTCTGGTCCTTGTGTTCAGTTTCAGCCTGAGTGCCCTGACGAGACTGCTGAGCACCCACAACCTGCCCTGTGTGCTGGTGCACCTGGTGGAGACCTGCCCCTGGAGCCGCCGCTCGAAAGGTACTGGCACCCCGTCCCGCCGCCTCCTCCCTCTCCCGTGCTGCTGCACAACGACACAGTGTCTAATGACACACAGGTCCGTCGCCGGCTGGGCTTCTGCAGTGTCATCTCTCTGTCAATGTCATCTCACTGCAGGGTCCAGGCAGCCCAATGCTCAGTGCTGCGGCCCCACGGCTCTCGGGCCTCTCTGGTTCCGGTTTCCTCCCACCGTCCCACAGACAGGCTGCTCAGGGTGACGGGCTGTTCCAGTGCACTGTAGTAGAGTGGCTGGTGCATGTTGGTGCCGGCCGGCGCTGGCCTGGCGTCCTGTCCGGGGGGGAACCATGCCTGGTGCCCCTGTGTGATAAGTGATATCTACTGGAACAATCAAAACTTTGAACGGATCGATTGCTCTGTCTCCCTCTGCAGGTCAGTTAGAGAAGTACGTGGACGGGAAGTGGCTCCAGATCCCCAGAGAGGACCAGCTGAAAATGACCAAGCTGGACGGCCAGGTGTGGATCGCTCTGCTCAACCTGCTGCTCAGACCCGACTGCCAGAAGAAATACGACTTCAACAGCTTCAACAAAAGCCAGCTCTTAAAGGTACAGTCCCTGCCGGCACCACTGGGAGGGTCAACACTGTCCAGGGTAGACAGAGGGTCCATCGTGAGACAGGGGTCTCTCCGCTCTTTGCTTGGTCTCATCCCTCATATCAAACACGTGATCTGACCCTGTGGAGGATCGATCCTGGACGTTATTCCCTGATTCACTCACTCGTCTGTTAGTGTTCAGGTTTGTATTGAGTTGTGTTTAACACCACGACGCGCGTGAAATAAAACACATTTACTGCCCGAACAATTAAAAAAACCTTTTGTCAAAGCGTGCGTTTAGTGTGTGTTTAGCATGTATTTATCATGTGTTTAGCATGTATTTAGCGTGTGTTTAGTGTGCATTTAGCATGTGTTTAGCGTGTGTTTAGCGTGCGTTTAGCATGTGTTTAGCTTGTATTTTAACAGTTACTCGAAACTCGAAACAAAGGGACATTGTTGCCCATAGTAACACACGTCTTTCCCAGCAGAAAAAACGTTCCAAACAAAATACACGGAGCTGAACTTGGAAGCGTGTCTAAATCTTGACGTCTCCACCACGTGACGGTTTAATTGTCTTCTGACTGGAGCCCAGAAGTGCCAACTTGATCTCCAGATGACTTTCTGATTGTGACCAGTTCCCTTTGCTGGTTTTTGTTTTGCGGTGAAGACATCCTGTTCGGTTTCCACAATAATGTGCAGGATAAAATACCGGTGTGCGTAATGGCAAACGAGCTCTGCTGCTGCAGGGGCCACAACACGGCCGGGGGCCTCCCAGAGAGAAGGGGTGGGATGAGGCAAACGAGAAATCACAACACATGGGTCAATTAAACATCATTCATCATTTACTTCCCAGAAGAACCCGTAGAATTTCCAGAAGACATTTAAAAGTCTGATGAAATGATATTCCCAGGGCTCTTTCTTATCTCTGGGGATGTTTTCTCTGAACCTTTGCCCTCCGCCTGGTAGGATACATTGCAATGTGTTTTCAGCAGAGCACCTTGACCAGGCCAGGAGTAGAAGCTCTGAGCAGAGCCGCTGTGATCCTGAGAGCGGAGATGCCAGGCAAGGTGCTGTGAGGTACTTTAGACTCTGATTGTATGTTTCTGTGACATCTCTGGACTCTGGGATAGTTAGCAAACTTGTCAAATTTGCAAATGATACTAAAATAGGTGGCTCAGCAGATACAATCTCGGCAGCACAGGCTATTCAAAGGGACTTAGATAATTTTCAGTTGTGGGCGACACCTGGCAGATGAAATTCAATGTGGACAAGTGCAAGGTATTACATGCAGGTTACAAAAATGTCCACTATAAGGACACTATGGGAGGAATAGAACTAGATGAAGTAACGCATGAGAAAGACCTAGGAGTCTATGTGGACTCCTCACTTTCTCCATCCAAACAATGTGGGGAAGCAATAAAAAAGGCAAACAGGATGTTAGGGTATATTGTCAAAAGTGTAGAATAGAGAACAAGGGCAGTGATGTTCAGACTGTACAATGCACTAGTTAGAGCTCATCTGGATACTGTGGACAGTTCTGGGCTCCACACTTCAAGAAAGATATCGCTGCTCTAGAGGCAGTTCAGAGCAGAGCAACCAGACTTATTCCAGGTCTGAAGGGAAAGTCCTACTGAGAGACTGAGGAACTGAACCTTTTCACCTGGAACAGAGGAGACTACGTGGGGACTTGATCCAAGTCTTCAAAATCATGAAGGGCATCGACCACATCAAATCAGAGGAGCTTTTCCAGATCAGCAGGGACACACGCACCCGGGGACACAAATGGAAATTGGGCTTCAAGGCATTCAAGACAGAAAACAGGAGACACTTCTTCACACAGAGAGGCGTCACAATCTGAACAAACTCCCCAGCGATGTGGCTGAAGAGACAATTTGGGAACATTCAGAAACAGACTGGATAGGATCCTTGATCACTCAGTTATTAATGGACACCAAACGAGCACGATGGGTCGAATGGCCTCTGCTTGTTTGGACAATTTCTTATGTTCTTATGAATGGCCTGCTCTCGATTGGACACGGTCTTATGTTCTTGTATTCTTATGTCCTGGTGATGTCACCCCTCCAGCTACGCGGTTTCCTGACGGAGGTTCTGATCGACCAGCTGCCCAATCTCAGTGAGCTCCAGGTGTTCCTCAGCCACCTGTCCATCACAGACTCCGCACCCCCCAAACAGGGCCTTGTTCTGGAGCAGGTAACCGGCCCAAAAGAAGCCCACTGTCACTGCGTTTCAGTAACGCGTCGGTTCTTCGTGCTGGAATCCGTTCGATCGACTTTTAAATTCTTGTTTCTTCGTTTCCCTGCTCTTTAGATCCCGGAGATGTGGAATGACATCATGAAGGAGAACTCGGGCAAGTGGAAGGCCATCGCCAAGTACCAGGTGAAGGAAGCGTTCAACCCCTCTGACGAGGATCTGCGGCAGCAGGCTCACCGGTGAGACCAGTGGGGGGGCAACATCCACACTGAGGTGATTCACCTGAGCAAAATAGTGTCAGCTGTTGATCAACATAACAAATGAGCGGCAGTAGTTTAATAACATTAAATAATATACTACTGTCACTGCTACGAATAATAACCAGGATCATAACGTCAGCCTCTCCGCCTCCGCTCAGGCTGGCCCAGACCTACAGCCTGGACGTGATGGAGAGCCTCGTCCCAGACAAGCCCCGGTGCGGCTTCTGCGGCTCCGAAGCATCCAAGCGCTGCTCCCGCTGCCAGGGCGAGTGGTACTGCCACAGGTGAGAGAGTGGTACTGCGCAGGTGAGAGAGTGGCACTGCCACAGGTGAGAGAGTGGTACTGCGCAGGTGAGAGAGTGGCACTGCCACAGGTGAGTGAGTGGTACTGCGCAGGTGAGAGAGTGGCACTGCCACAGGTGAGTGAGTGGTACTGCGCAGGTGAGAGAGTGGCACTGCCACAGGTGAGTGACTGGTACTGTGCAGGTGAGCGAGTGGTACTGCGCAGGTGAGCAGCTGCCTCGTCGCTGTGAATTGCTGAACTCGTTGACTTGTTGTCACACTGCTAACCTGCTTGAACCCTCGCAGGCAGTGCCAGGTCAAGCACTGGCCCAAACACAAGAGAGCGTGTGAGCTGATGGCTGAGGCTGTTCATCAGACGCAGGAGGACCGGAAGAGCGCAAACTGAAATGCCAGGGCGGCAGGAGGAGAGCTCGTCTGTGAGCTCCACAAGAAGGACGCTCAGGTCGGAGCCTGTTCATACTCGGACCATCTGGATGAAGCTACCAGTACCTTATAAGTCTGGAGGTTAAAGTTGGAAACCATGTGTTTAAACCACGGTTGTCAGTGATAAGTGAGTCACTAGTTGACAAATTGGCAGGTTTCGTGTGACAGTTGAAAAGTGTGTGGAAAATGCATATTGTAAATGTGCTCTTTAAAAATACACATGCACAAAACATGCTTCAGAAATCAGTTATTTATTTCAAAAGAGGTTTGTTTTGGTTGTAAGAAATTTCCTTTAAATTGATAATATTGTGCCCCCCCCCTGTTAACAGAAACAAACACAGTGCACCACAATAGACGGTCAAAACTATGTAGAGTATTTTGCAACAGAGGAAAATCGGATTTCCCTGGAGAGCCCAGCTGCATGTTAAACAGATCCAGTGTCCTGTATCTGCGATCCGAAACAAACCCCTCCCGCTCTGGCCGATAAATGGTGAAGTATTTATTACTCCACATGGAAACTATCTTGCTGGGAGATCAAAGTGTGTAAGCTGTTGCTCTTGCATGACATGCGTACTGTGTCTCTTGTAACCCTGCAAGAACCACATCTGGCCTCAGAGCTGATAATCGCAGGAAGTGGGCGAGGACAGATGCGGTCCAGTCCTCATTCGCTAGATGGCGAACTGCAATCGCGTCTGGCCAGCTTTCACACAGTGCGCTGCTGAAGTTCTTAAAGTTGTTTGATTTACTTTTATTTTCCAGCAGACCCTTTTATATTCCGACCTCAAGAATGATCCAAAAAAGTTATTTTATTTCATCACTTTTGTCACGATTAATTGATAAGTGCGTCGCCTCATACATCAATAACAAGAACAATAATAATAATATCCGGTGTTTAATGTGTTTAGAAAATGTGCGTTACAGCAATGTATCCTAAACCAAGTCTCCCGCAGCGACATTCGTGTGACACAGTTACTGTGTTAATGACTGTGTTACGATACCAGTCCCGCTCGGTTCAGTCCAGGCTGACTGATACAGAGGGAACCGCAGCGGCAGGTGGCGGCTCACAGCCACACGCTACATTTTCATCTTCCTTCATGAATAATAACTTTAGGACGCAGGTTACACTTTCCACCCGTCAATGGTTAACTGAGACCCCCCTCCCCGGCTGGACTGCAGAAAGCAGGGCTGGATCTTAAGGTGGTCCTCGGCCGCAGCCATTGCAGCGCGTCCAGCACAGCACTGGTCGGCACTGATCTGCACGGGTGCTACAGTAACACCTCCACATCTCTGCAAACTCCAGCAACTTTCCCCGCAGCTTCACTTGCTTCAGCCCAGTTGCGCTGAGCCGAGGGGCCGCGGGCGGCAGTGGGGCTCAGTGCTCACAGGGACACGACGCGACCCCCAGCTGCGCTTATTGCTCGTCTGTAGATTTTTTTCAGAGGCGAAAGTGATGCAATCGGACGCTACAGGCGGGAGCTGAGCTGAGCCGAGCCGAGCAGCCGAGCCGAGCAGCGGCTCCATTTTGCGTCAAGAGCTGCTCAAGCCGCGCTGTGGAGTCCTGAGCCGCTGCGGGACCGGGCTGGGCTGCGGGGCTGGGCGCTGTGACCGGCTCTGTCACTCGGGTGCGCTGCGATGGCCGGGGGGCACGGACGCGTCTCTCTGGCGGCTTGTGGACCCCCGCCCTGCCCTGCCCTTGTGCACCATTTGTGCCACAGACCCAGAGACTGGCGCACGACTGTCCCTGTCGCTCCGCGTCTGTGGCGCTAATGTCATCTGCGCGCCACATTTCTTTCAGATAAAGCTCGTTTCTCCGAGGTAGGTGGCTTGTCTTCTTCTTAATAGATGTTTTATTTATATTTAATGTTATTTCATAAAAAGTAATATGATATTACTGGGAGTAACAAACATGCTAGGAGAAGTATTATTGTTATTCATTTAAATTAACGTTATCTACCTAAATATTTGTAATTTTCGTGTCCTCGTACAACACGTATTTTAGCTTCGTGTAGCTGCTTGAAATGCATGCAGGTTGTACTGTGAATACATGGGGACTGCACTGCATGTGTCACTGTTGCAGTTGCGTTGCTATTGGGGCTCGTCCCAAGTTCCTGAGCAATAACTGAGGAACTGGTCGGTGGACATTTGCTGTCATTGCTGCCATGCATTGCAATGTCCTGGCCGATGGCAGTCATCTGTAATCCCTACAGCATCATCCGAGCGCATCCTGACCGAGGGATTGCATCTGTGTCTCTGCATTTCTTTATTACTTTATTCTGATAAGGGTTAATCTTTGTTTTTGAAGAACCGGGAATCACAGAAAGCGAAATTGAAGGCTGCCTTTTTAGAAAAGAGAAGTACTGTAGTCTTATTCACCAGTTTCGATGTTGGTTACATCTTATTCAGATTAATTCCGGTTTTAACGATTATCTAGATCTCTGTAGCACTGTTAAATACCGGTAAATGGGGTCTGGTCTCGGAGAATTGGCATTAGCGCACGCAGTTGTGCTGCGGCTGCCACTCAGGATTACCGGGGAACCGGATTAATCCTCCGCACAGCCGGCGCTCTTCGCTAGCAGGGCAGCGTTTCAGGAGCTAGTGAGGCATCACCGAGCCTGACTGTGCATCGGTGGAAATATGTGTTGCGTTTCACAGTAACGGTTTATTAAATGTACTCAAAGATTAGTAAATACATTTCAAAATAAGCATTTGAAACTCACTTATTAGAGCATTATTTCTGAGTGTTATAACTTTATGTCGATTGATGGCCTGCATTGTACCAACAGAGGCAGAGACTTTTCGTGAGTTTGTCCCCTCGTTTCTGATTATGTTTCAGTGCTAGCAGCCCCACTGACTGACAGTTTGTTTCCGTACAAGGTCTAACATGTTTTCACCGCAGCCTACACCACAGTTAGCCTGTGCACCTCACTGGTTGTGTCTCTCGGCAGTGTGGGTGCAGTCTGGTTTGAAGACGTACAGACAGCCTGCCTGGTTGGGACAGAGATGACTCTGTGTGCTTCTTCAGTTTGTGTTTTTCATTAAAACAAGTACAGTTTAATATATTTGTAAAAGGCTTCAAAAATGAAATATGGGGGGTGTCTGTGTGCACAATTAAGGTGCAGGGGAGGATTGAAGGCTTTTTTCCAAGTTCATATTGTCTTTTAATGCCTCATTTTGTTAAAAACAATGATTCCTTCTAAAGGAAAAAAAACAACCAAACAAACTTGTGGTCACAAACAAAGGGGGTTTATACTTCATAGAGTTACCAGCCACAAAAAGGCTTAATTTATCTGATAAGCACATTAAAACCCTGGACTGCACAGCCTTGAGTGAGTGTCACACCAATGTAGGCAAAACAACACCATTCGGCAGATGTACTTGCTGTACAGACTGGATTAAAATACTCACTGTATCCCACAGTTTATCATAACAGACAGACGGAAAACAGGAGACACTTCTTCACACAGAGAGGCGTCACAATCTGAACAAACTCCCCAGCGATGTGGCTGAAGAAACAATTTGGGAACATTCAAAAACAGACTGGATAGGATCCTTGATCACTTAGTTATTAATGGACACCAAACGAGCACGATGGGGCGAATGGCCTCCTCTCGACTGGACACTGTCTTATGTTCTTGTGTTCTTATAAACCCCAGACATCAGTGCTTGCAGCTGAGGGCTTTATGTTTTATGTTTATTCTCACATTTTAATCATAATGTGTCCCTTTTTTTTCCCCAGATGTCTTCAGCAAGTCTTTAGTTTTTTTTATGTGTGATCACCGTGGAAAACAGTATACAGAGGAAGACAAGAGATCTTTGATGGTTCTCCATCGAAGTCATTGCACAGTTTGTGCTCCAGCAGAGTGCAGAGGATTCACCCAAGGACAAGAAAGATCCATCATTGAATCTGAAGTACCCCACAGCACAGATGGCACGAGATGGCTCTGTTGTTCCTCTGTGAAGTGATGCTATGAAGGAAGAGCGATTGTTGCACTAGTAACACTGATTTAGTGCCACTACATGTGGAATCATGACTTGAGAGCATCTGCCAACCTCCTTTAGTGACTTGTTTTCCTTTGTCTCATGGGTCCAGGAAGGCAATTTTTGCGGTTAGCTGAGAAGAAGAGAAAAGTCAGTGGCCATCAACTTGTATACCTTGAGAACAATAGATCTGTTGAGCACTGACTGACAGAGTCACAAACTGCTGCACTTCCTAAGACATGGACACCATCTTCTTCCCTGTTCCTTGGTTTTTGTTTCCTGATTCTCGAAGATAGCATTCCTTCGATGAACTGGAAATGTGTTCACCCAGCATTTTTCTCCAAACTCGTCCTTCACAAGGCAGGCTTGATTAACAGCTTCTTTCTTAACTACCGGCACAGTAGAGACTAACTGCAAATCTGGCCTGGAATGACCAGGTGCTGAGGAGTTGAGCTCTACACTGCCTGTCTGCGTGTCTCTAGCATGTCCAAGGGCGAGCTGATTGAGCTGCAGGAGCTGAGCCTCGAGGATCGGATCGAGCTCACCGCGGAGCCGCCGCCCCGGACCTCTCGTTTGGAGCGGGTCAACGCCCTGCGGATCAGCCCTGGGAAGGTGCCAGAGCTGCTGAATCGGGTCCGAATCATTCGGCTGCTAGGTGACAATGGGGACCCCCGGCTCACGGACGAGGTGGGGGAGGGCCACGACTTCCAGCCCTGCACCCATGCCCAGCCCACCTGGTGCGACCTGTGCGGAGACTTCATCTGGGGCCTGTACAAGCAGAGCCTGCGCTGCTCCAGTGAGTATCTCTGACTGGTGACCGTCTCCCAGTGGTGTAGGTGGCAGAAGGTCAGGTAAAACAACTACATTAGAGTCTGCCCAGGTCTTTACCCTTGAGCGCTGCTTGAGTTTAAGAGTGTTGCACAAGGATCTCTCACACCCTGCAGCCATCAAAGATAACCACTGCTTTGTGTTGAAGTGACGCTACACTGCCCAGGATTCGGGCATCTTGTCCCCAGGAATGCCCCCGCCACGCTGAGAGCGATGCCCTGAGCAGAGTTCCAGCAACATGGTCTGTCTGATAGAAATAATGGGAAATAGTTTCTCATGTGTCCCTTAAAAGAGCAAGGCAGTCCAGCTACACACACTCTTCCCCCCTCGGTCACCCAGCGCCCTCATTGTGAGCGAATCGGCTCTCGGTTCGTTGCGCTTCAGGAAGGAAGTCCCGTCAGCCTCTGTGTAGTTGTTCTACCTGAATAGTCACACCAATTTAATGAGGACTTTTCCTACAGCGAGTGTGCCAGCCCTTCATTAGGGGGACCGGTTCATAGCTGTTTTAATTTGGCACACCAGATCCATCAGATCACAATGAAACAAAGCGCAAGAGTTTTCTGTTGTCCCACTTTAAATAAACAATGCTGCACAGCCCACCAAGACGCCCAGAAGAAAGTGTATGGATCTGACTGCTCCACTATGTGTCCTGGGTCATATAAAGCATCCCTGTTAACGATCCCGCGCTGAGCACAGACTTTATTCTTCTCTGGTTTTATTTGGCCATCTTTCTTCCATCCCTCAATTGTCTCCAGCTTTTTTTTTAAGAATTTACATTTCCTTCCTTTCTGCTGATATATCTTTCTGTAGAAACCAAATTCATTTTTGCTACTGTTTGCTAAAGGAAGTGCGAGTGGGGACGAATGGGGTTGACCATGAAGATCTGTGTGAATTCTAGATACAAAGATGCTCGCCCCCCCCATACATATTTTTCTTGCACTGGTTAAAGTCCTGAAAAAACACAGAGCAGATGTTTGGATTTTATACATTCAGTCTCACCTGATTAAGACACAGGCTTATGCAATACTGCGAACAAGAGATGCCTCCCAAAACCTCCATTTCTCTTTAAATATTCATATCCAATTTTGCAACTTTAGTTTCAGGATCTGTTTCATACTGTCACAGCTTTCCATTTTGAATGAGGTGCCTGCTGCTGAAATGGCATATAGCCAAGCACAGCTGTTCAAATGTTGTTTTGTTTTTATGTGGTTTTGCTCTTTACCGTCATTAACCAGCTTGGAAAAATAGAGAGACGGTTAGTCTTCAAAAAGTCATTGTCTGAAGGGACATGAGGAACCCAGAGGCTCCATGGAAGAGGAGTACAGAGTGGAAAGACTGAAGTCTTGAAAGGGCAAGTAGTGCGGTTGTGAAGTATGCCATTTCCTTACAATAGAATGCAGTCTGGAAAAAGTTAAACGGAAATATTTCCAGGGCTTGAAAAAGTCTGGAATTGTACTAGTATCACAGGAGAGCAGTAACTATTATTAATTGATCTTTAAAGCAGGTCAGCTTTAACGGTAACTGCACCACACAATATACTAGCATCGCATAGCTTGCCACCAAATCCCGGGAGGATTGCCCCGTGTGACTCCCCCTCCACATGATCACATTCAGTTGGTTCCCGGGAATGTGTCACGTGACTCTGCCCACTCCAGTGAAATGAAGGCCAGATGGACGCTACGGTAGATAGTTTACTCTGCTAACGAAGATCAGCATTTCCATATCTTCTTGTTATTCCCCAACCCAGGAAATTGTAGTACTAATAGAACGAATGACTTGCACAGGAATAATAGTTATTATTATGACTGGATTTAGAAAAACAACGCTTTCTGTACACTGCAGCCCATATGGCTGTGTAGCGTGTTAACAACGTTGTTTCATTCATTTTGTGGGGTTTAAAACAAGCTACTGAGCATTGTATTGAAAATATATTTGCTTGTTTGCTAATTTACAGCCTCTTGTCCAAATCATCAGATGGCGTGGAACTGCTAATTAAACCACATCCTCGCTTTGTGGCCTGCATTATATGATTAAAAACTGATCACAAAAAATGACTCAACTGCGGCAGTGAGGAGACCTTGATGTTGCGTTGTTGTTTATAATTAAGAACAGAAACTGAATTGAAACTAAACTGAAACTTTGCTGCACTTGTTTTTATTCAGAAAGCCAGACAGTAGGGTGTCCTTGATATCAACACCATGAAATGGAGGTGGGAGGGTTTTAAGCAATATTCTTTGGTGCTAATAAGGAGGTTTGGAAAGCTCAGTTCAGCCGTTGTGTCATGGCTGCAGAGCGGCAATGCACACAGCGCTCAGGTGGCTTTATAGGCTCTCATTTGTGTGCAGCCTGGTGTCTTATTTTGTGTTCCTTCTCTGTTTGATTGTAAAAATATTAGAGATCCTACATCTCCATGCTTCTTGGGTACGAAACCCACAGCGAGAAACTGACTTACTATAAGACGTGCTTCCTCCTCCTGAAACTGAATCGGGAATAACAGACTCAAATGAATCTTTGAGCTCTGGCGGCTGAGAAGAGGAGAGGAGAGGAGAGGAGAGGAGAAAGCAGGGGAGGAAGTGGAGAGAAGGGGAGAGGAGAGAAAAGGGGAGGATAGTAGAGGAGAGGGAAGAGGTGGAAAGGAGAGGAGAGGACAGGAGAAGGAAAGGGAGGAAGAGGAGAGGCGAAAGGAGCTCAGAATGTGGAGCTGATCCTGCTCTCACTGACGCCAGCACTTTGTATTAGAAATGCTTAATTACGATGAAATGAAGCGACAGAAACAGAAGCACAGGTTTCTGATTTAACGAAGATTATCTCAAGGGAAGTGGTAAAAAAAGACTTGGTTCTGGACGTTAGAACGCACTATGAATAGAGGCGTGTCTGCCATACGGGGATGCTGTACCTGTAGACGTGCTCCTGAAGCGCTCGTCCGTGTAAGTGGTGTTTTGGCTGCATGCATGTACCTGTGATAAAGTCTGAACCTCAGCCTAAAAATAAAGTGATGATACGAATGAAAGGCCGGTTCAGTGCAGCTGTGCAGCACAGTCCAACTTTCAGACCCTGCTTTAATTGCACCGGTATTTATATCTTTATATCCATACAGAGGCTTTCAGGTTCTGATTCAGCTGAGTTTTCAAAGTGTTTCTTGTTTTTCTTTCGAGTCATGACAATCCTGATGGTACCACAGCGTTTATATGACTGGCAGGTCAGCAGGTTTTGCTTCAGATTCTTCCCTTAGCTTTTTGATCTTTTTCCCCTAGCCTGTCTGTGACTCGGGCTCCCACGCTCCAGCCTCACTGTGGGAAAGCCGGTTTTAGGGGACTGTGTTCTCGAGATAGCAGGGCGAGCAGTGGGGTGTCTTGGGGGAAGTTTGCAATGTGTTCCTTCAGAGGACTTCAGTCCAATGTTGCTTTTTAGTCAAGCCAAGCGGCAGCCAAAAAAAAGGAGTTAACATTTAGAAAATAAATAATTGAAGTGAATCCTTTTCAAGCTGTTCAATTAATCATTTTTGTTATAATTATTATTATTACTAGTAGTAGTAGGAGACTAGTAGTGGTCAGTATTAGAGCTTATTGTTGATTATGCAGAGTGGAAAAGCCAGTTTTCATTGATAGTTAGTAACTCTGTGAGTCTGCATGACCCTGGTGCTCAGGGTTCAGACGCCAACACAGGAAACTGTTTATGTCCCACGAGATTCCCTTCCCACTTCCTGGTTTGACGATTGTTTAGGTAAGTCTGTGAACACAAGCCCCTGATTAGGTCACCAAACATCCAGCACTTGAGCCCAGATGGGAGGAAGGAATGTTGTCATATCAGCAGGAAACCTCTTTGACCTAGAAAGAAACTAAACATGCCTAGTATAAACAAACAAAAGCAATAATCGAACCTTGGCTGGTACTGAGGATTACATTCTGCAGAGAAGTGCCATTTGAAACAGACACAGGAACTGATGTCTTACACCTCGGTAATAAAGACTTATAATTTGCACATGATGACACCCCACAGAACAAGGTGCAAATGCAATGGCTTTACAGAGAGCAGGGTAGTGGCCGTTTGCACGCAACTCGCTCTCTTGACAAGGTCACCAGTGCTGCGATTCTAATAGACTGTTATCTGTTGTCTTTGCCTCTAATTGAATCACACACCATCCTGCTCCGTGGGTTGTATTTTGCTCAGAATATCCGCTGAACACAAATATAATACATAAGCTCAGAATATCCGCTGAGAAACTCTTCCCGGGGAGGAGTTTCTCCCAAATTCGGGCGGCAGTGTGGAGTAGTGGTCAGGGCTCTGAACTGTGGAGTGGAGGGTTGTGGGCTCGATCCCCAAGTGGGGACACTGCTGTACCCTTGAGGAAGGTACTTTACCCAGATTGCTCCAGTAAATGCCCAGCTGTATAAATGGGTACAAATATAAAAATAATGTGATATGCTGTAACAATTGTAAGTCACCCTGGATAAGGGTGTCTGCTAAGAAATTGGATATTAATAATAATAAGCAGACCATGCTGTTTTGTCACCGAAACTCGTGTCAATACAGTGCAGGTTTTAGTGAAAGCTTTACTGATACTCCTTTATTCAGTCTACTGTGACCTTGCATGCTTTGCTTATGCAGTACAAAGGACTGTCTTCTTCCCAGCGTCACAAACAGTAGTTCTTCTCAGCTGTGGGTTTAAGAGTGAAACCACAAGATGCTTGTGACTAGAGCGAGAGCAGTCTTCAAATGGTAATCTGCGTGTGAATTTTGTTCAATAAAGATGTTATTTTAATGACATGAAAGGGTGGTGATTATTGGAAGCCAGTGCTGAAAATGAACAGACATTTCCATGTATCTAGAGGTACACTTCCATGCCAGCGAATGTGATTTCGAACCCCTCTATGCCCGATATTTACAAACGGGAAGCGTACGCAGAGGGTAGTGGCCCCCAGGTTCAGAGAATGCAGATTGAAAGACAAAGTAAGCCATTGTGCAGAGAATGATGGAGAGTTTTGCAGGCTTTGTATTGGTGCTAGACTTCAGAGTCCTTTGTGCTTCCTGTGCCCATGTGACAACCTAATTATTTGTCACTGAATAGTCTGTTATCTTTTGCTGCTTCAAACCCTAGATTGTACCCCCCCCCCCATAAAAGAGTCTATTGCATCAGAGAGGTGTATCCTTCAGAATTAAATCTTTATTTTAGTCCCGTCAGGATGAGATTTTGGAGTGTCCTGCCTTGTGTTCCTGTGCGACTCGTCTCCACTGTGGCTCCCAGAGTGCAGTGTATGGTGTATCGGATTGCCTGACGTCACGAGGGACAGAGGCTGCCTGACACGTGACCCCACTCTCTGAAACATGAAGCTTTTCATTCACCCGGGCTTTTACTTAGTGCTTCTCTTCCTTGTGCCGTTCCCGGCAGTGATCAAAAAGGTTTACTTTCCTGCAGGGTTGCTGTCAAGGTACCTCAAGAAGAGAGGACAGTTGCATTTAGTGCATAGTGATTTTATAGTTTTTATTTTTACTAATGAAGTGCTAATTCATAATAACCACAACTGGAAAGACTACCAAAAAGATCAATTTTACTCACAGTTGTAGGAGTGACTTTATATTTCTGTCCTTTTCAAGCATCATTCAGAAGTTTTTTGGTTCCACAGGAAGTTAAAGTACAAGTCTTGGGCATTTTGAATTAAGGGTGACATCAAACTGATTCTGAAGACAAATGTTCGAGGCTACAGGCAGCAGCTGTCATGTAAGGATCTTTGTAGGCATTTGCAGGACCAGTAAAAACACAAGATTAATTCAATGGCAAAGATATTAACCAACGGAGGCCGACCATCTAAGGTTCAGTTGTGGGTTTAAAGGTTGGGCGTCTCAAATGAAAAATCAGAGGACATGAAAGCGTCCTTTTTCGTGTCAATAGAGGGCAGAGGACAGTAGCAGAAAACAGGCCTGTTCTGTATGAAACGAGACCTCTCTGCTGTCTGCCTTCTGCACGCAGTTTATTTCTATATTAATCTGACATTTTGGAGTGAAGTGCTCTGTGCAGAGAAATGTTGTTTCTTAAAAGGACCTTTCAGCCTTATTACTGTGCCTTTTAAACATTTCTTTAAGTTTTTCATGACCTCTAATGGTTGTCTGGTTTATATTAAAAAATGAAATTTTACAGGCAACGGTACATTTATTTGCAAAGTTTCAGTTGGCTTTCTCTTTGTGTTCCTGTTTTGGTCTGGCTTTTTATTTTTATTTTTGATGAACTGTTTTCAGAGTGAAGGAATGAGGCAGAAGGACTTTGACACGATAACAGCCAAGGGCTAAAGATTGAAGAATGCAACTGAACTGGTCTTCGAATTTCACATGACGGACTAGACGGGAGCTCGGGCTGTTTATAAGAATGCCAGCAGGCCCTGTCCGTGCCGTGTGTGTGCTGTGTCATGTGCGTTCCATTCATTCTTATGATTGTGTATTATTGAATTGTTGTTATGATGGTCCGTGTGTTCGGGCGCATTATAAACAGACAGGTGGTGCATATTCTGAACTCGACTATAAATCCACAGTTAAGCAGATTAAAATTGTGCGCTCTGGTAATTCCTTTCTGGAAATATTACTAGCTGGAAGCAGGAGAAAAATACAGTAATTCCTGACGGGGAAGCTCTCTGGCAGAGGGTTTAGGTTTGCGCATTGTGAGCAATGTCTGCACTGTGATTCAAGCGTTAAGTTTCAGCCTGAATGTGTTTCGCAGCTATTGTGTGATCCAAACCCATAGTGCACCTGTGGGACTGGACTCTGGGGATTCTGGGTCGCACAGGTTTCTGTGGGCCTCATTTGCATAGAGACAGTGCTGGCTCTGTGTGGAGGCTGGATGGCCCGAATCCCGGGGGGGGAGTCATGGCATTTCAGAGGAGGACAGAAGAAAGAACGGGGGGGCTGGAGGGTTTCAAAGCCCTATGCTCAGATAATCTCCACCCTCAGATTTCAGATTTCTCAGAGCCTGCAGGCAGTCGGGGCACGATGGGCCGCAGTGTGGGTTACAGACTGCACACCTGCACCGTTTGCATGTTGTTTCCGTTTTTTGCACAGAGCTGTTCTTGGAAAGAATCCCCAGAGACTTACCCACAGCACTGTCTCCTGTTTTTTGCTGTTGTCATTTTCTTTGTGATTACTGAGACGCACAATGTCACTGTGAGGTGAACGATGATTCGAAACAGTAACATGAGGGACTGTATGTCATTAAACTGATACGGACAAACCGTTCATTAGGAGCTGCTGTGACATTTTCTGAAGGGTTGTTTAATGGATCTGAATGTGTAATGTGTGTGTGTGTGTGCGCGTCTGTGTGTCTGTGTTTGTGTGTGTGTCTGCGTGTGTGTGTGTCTGCATGTGTGTGTCTGTGTGTGTGCGTGTGTGTGTCTGTGTGTGTGTATTAGCATGTTAGAGCAAGAGCACTGAGTGAGGGAGGCTAGGGTGAGGCTGTGACAGTGGGGGTGGATGTGGTTTCAGATATTCGGGTGTTGAGAGAAGAGGAGAGGTGTTCGAGGAAGAGATGAGAAGCGGAGGTCTCTCTCGCTACAGCAGAAAGTGTTGCCTATACTCTTTAGTCTGACTGAAGAGAGCTGGGACTCAGTAACAAACCACGATCGCTTTTACTCCACTGTTAGAGAAATTTAAAGCCACGCAGATGTAGAAAGACAGGTGTGTGTGTGTGTGTGTATTTATATATTTATAAATCAGTCATTGTCAATGCCCTGCTGGATGGTGCCCTGGCCTGCCCTACACATTTCTGCTGGTCTCAATCTATATGTATTGTTTAGTTTTCCATTTCTGTTTGAACATTTCAAATTCTTACTAATTAAAAGACAGGTCATTGTGAATTAGTAATTCCTATGGTCTGGATGCCACAATTGTATGCCGTGCAAGACAGTTCTCACTCGCTCAGGCTCCTGTTTCAGCGAAGTGCAGTGTTGCCTGGAGCTCGCCTCTGTATTTACTCATCTTGCCATTTTCAGTTCTGTTCCACTAATACAAACATGTGTTGGGTGTTCAAATTCTGACTTCTGGCTTCTTGCCGAACATGGCTGTTGAACTTGCATTTCCCCTTTAGTTCTGAGTGGCAGTGATGCCCTCAGTCAGTATATATAAAATATGTCACTGCTGTGATCAACGGAAACTCCTGGGTCTCTCTTCTCTCTTCTTGTGGCATTTTAAGTGAATCACACCAGCAGGGATTCCCCTTACAGTCATATTGAAAAAGTGTTGCTGTTCTTGTGTTGAATTTGCTGTTTAAATAAATATACACTGATCTTATAAAGAGGACACAATATAAAAATATATATATTGTGCACAGCGCAAGCCAGATGGTTGTTTTATTTTTGTCCAGTCATGACGTGACACTACCACTAGATGGCAGTGCAAGCTTTGAGCTGCTTTTCATTCGAGGTCTTGGGTGAAAGATCATTGACACAGACTCCTACAGATGCTTCCTACAGTTTTCTGACAGGTTAACATTTAATTTAGTGCAGTAGCCTTTACAAAAGTCCTGCAGAGTTGCTCTTTATTGAGTCCACACTTAGTCACGCATTTGACTCAAATTACCTGAGGTACTGGGTGCACATACATCCCCAGGAAACACACCTTTGACAAAGTGGTTCTGTTTGCAAAATGGTGCTTTCCCTGCCGTGCAGTGCTGGTGTATCTTCAGTCTCTGCAAAACTCTTTACTTCATGTCTGGCTCTTTTGGTTTTCTCTCTCATTTGCATTTTGCTCTTTTTTTCTCCATGTGTCTGCCAGTAAACTTTTGTTTTTAAACCCACGTTCCTTTCCATGTTGTAGATAACAACTTCGAGTTTAGCGAATGAGACTACACCCCCCACAAATACAATAATAATGTATATATACACCGATCAGCCATGACATTATGAGCACTGACAGGTGAAGTGAATAACACTGATAATCTCGTTATCATGACACCTGTCAGTGGGTGGGATATATTAGGCAGCAAGTGAACATTTTGTCCTCAAAGTTGATGTGTTAGAAGCAGGAAAAATGGACAAGCGTAAGGATCTCACCGACTTTGACAAGGGCCAGATTGTGATGGCTAGACGACTGGGTCAGAGCATCTCCAAAACTGCAGCTCTTGTGGGGTGTTCCCGGTCTGCACTGGTCAGGACCTGTCAAAAGTGTCCAAGGAAGGAAAAGCGGTGAACCGGCGACAGGGTCATGGGCGGCCAAGGCTCATTGATGCATGTGTGGAGCGAAGGCTGGCCCGTGTGGTCCGATCCAACAGACGAGCTACTGTAGCTCACGTTGCTGAAAAAGTGAATGCTGGTTCTGATAGAAAGGTGTCAGAACACACAGTGCATCGCAGTTTGTTGCGTATGGGGCTGCGTAGCCGCAGACCAGTCAGGGTGCCCATGCTGACCCCTGTCCACTGCCGAAAGCGCCTACAATGGGCACGTGAGCATCAGAACTGGACCACGGAGCAATGGAAGAAGGTGGCCTGGTCTGATGAATCACGAGTTCAAGGTGTTGACTTGGCCTCCAAATTCCCCAGATCTCAATCCAATCGAGCATCTGTGGGATGAGCTGGACAAACAAGTCCGATCCATGGAGGCCCCACCTCGCAACTTACAGGACTTAAAGGATCTGCTGCTAACGTCTTGGTGCCAGATACCACAGCACACCTTCAGAGGTCTAGTGGAGTCCATGCCTCCAAACAGGTGTACTGCATGATACCATTAAGCAATTAACATCCTATCATGCTCTGTGGCATGTATACAAATGCTGAGCAGGCCCAATTGATCTTGATTTTGGATCCAGATGGCAAGAGAAAAGGATCTTTGAAAGAGGGGTCATTATTGGGGCACGAATGGCAGGAGCTTCAGTTACAGATGCTCAACTGGCTTGTGTTTCAATAGGAACAGTGACTAAAGTGGCATCTGCATTGAGATCTATGTTAAAGACAGCAGTCAATAGGGTTGGAGATTGTGGTGGAAAGCGCACATTCGATGAGCGTGTAATGTAAGGAAAAACAGAAGAGCCACTCTTTCCCAGGTGACTGAGAATGTCAATGCAGGACGTGATCAGACTGTGTCAGCAAGAACAGTCCGTTGAGAAGGACACAGAGAGGGATATTATAGCAGGGCTGCAGTGCAGAAACCCCTCATTACAAAGACAAATGCGCATCTGAGAGTTCAGTGGTGCACAAACCATAGGCACTGGTCTACAGAGATGTGGAGAAAAGTTATCTGGTCAGATGAGACATCCTTCACCATATCAGGCGAGTGCATGTGTGGGACACCAAGAGAACGGGACAGGCCTGACTGCTGGACCCCTACAGTGAGGGGGTCCGGAGGCTCTGTTATACTGTGGGGGGCATTTTCCTAGCATGGTTTGGGTCCACTTGTCCCCTTAGAGGGAATGGTCACTGCAAATCATGACAGATTCTGAGTGATCACCTTTATCCTATGCTGAGACATTTCTCTCCTGATGGAAGTGGTCCATCCACAGGGCATGAGGGTCACTGAATGATGTGATGAGTGTGAAAATGATGTGACTCATATGCTATGGCCTTCACAGTCACCAGATCTCAACCCAGTTGAACACTTATGGGAGACTGTGGACCGACATGTTAGACAGCGCTCTCCACCACCATCATCAAAACCCCAAATGAGGGAATATCTTTTGGAAGAATTCTGTTCATCCCTCCAGTAGAGTCCAGAGACTCGTAGAATCTGTGCCAAGAGCATTGGAGCTGTTCTGGTGACACTTTATGTTGTTTTTTCCTTTAATTTGTCACCCGTCTGTATACCACAGTTGCAGAAACAATTAAACACACCGAGTCCCTGTGACTCAGAGAGCCCGAGCTGAGCTTCTCTCATAGTCAGCCAGAGCGAAGTGCTGAGGATCTGTGTGTCTCATTTCTTCTTGCTGGTCATCCTGTTTCTTTTTTTTACAATATCATAGCATCGGTGGTGCTTCGCTCCTGTCCTTTATTTGGCTGAAGCTGCTGTGCTTTTTTCATAACCTGGGACAGTTCAGTGCTGCGCACTTTGCCTTTCCATTGAGCAACTCGGATAAAAGTCCCTTTGCAACAGTGTCTCACAGGTATAACAGGGCTCTTGTATAACCGACCTGGTGATGTCATTCCCCTTGTCCCTTGGGCATGCCCTCCACTCTGTCTCACAAACCAAGGTGTGTCCTGAGTCATATCGGCTCATAGTTCTTGTTCTTTTCTACTGCCCTTCCCAGAACGGGACTTTTTGTAGAACTGGGCTGTGAATCTTTGTTTCCTGTAAAGCAGATTGTATTTTAACCACAACCTTCCTGGCTGTAGTTGCTGAAAGTTGCCATGTTTGTTACTGCTGTTACTTTGTTCAGTTCCCTGTACAGTTGGCAGGCAGGTTGGCTGTTGAGTAAAGATCTCTGGCAAATTATAATAATCATAATCGTAATCATAGGCTGATGGCTGAAGTCTTCCCTCTCTGGGTGCTGTTTGTGTCTGAATTACTTGATTTTCAGAAGCAGAAACCTCCGGCTCTCCTCTCAGCTGGTGTCCATGTGACGCTGTCTGTGGCCGCCATGCGCTGATGTAATGCTTCTGCAATTTCACGGCTGTGTGCTAATATAGAGCCCCCTTCCCCCGGAGACAGACCCGCAAGGAGCGCACATCCTGTTGGGAGGAGGGAGGTTGGGGGGCTTTGTGGAACAGACCCTGTCTATGGAGGGATTAGGCTGCCCTGACCTGAGGGGGCTGCACCCTGTGAACAGTGCCCCTCACTCACACTGTGCCCAGTGCTGAACAATGGGGCCTCTTTATCTGCAGGGTGCATCATCCCACTGGCTGCAGTTCTGTGCATATTCGCTCAGCACTTTACAGACTGTTACGCAGTGATTAGCAGAGTTGGACTAAGTCCCGGGTCCATCATTCTCATATCTCTTTACCCCCCGATGTTACGAGCGTGTTTGGGAGGCCCTGTAAATATACAGTACACTACAACTTCAGAACAAAGTGTTGCAATTCATGCATGATTCATTTTGTTTTTGATGACATCAGCTTTTGCCTCCATTTGGAGGGTGGAGGTGTGTTCTGTGTTGATTAATGTTGAGATTAAGGGCTGTGACACTAAACGGAAAAATCTGGTAAACAGATAGTAAACCTGTTAGACCATCAGTAACAATGTTAACAATGTAACAATGTCAGTCTTACTCTGTCCTGCAGCTGTTTCAGGGCTTTCCATTTTAACTGTTTCAAAAATACATCACATACAGAAACTCCTCTAGTGTCTTAGCTCCTCCACGCAGCTTGCAGAGCCATCTTGTCTGTTTTACTGGTTACATAAAACCTGAAAATTATTTGCAGTTTTCATATTTAACATGATTTTTTGAACTGATTTTTTTAATAAACTCTTTTAACACTTTCTTCTTTGTTACAGACTGCAGGTTCACGTGTCACTATCGCTGCAGAGCACTCATCCAGTTAGACTGCAGCTCAAAACGAAGCCACTTTTCCGACTTGTCGGACATCTCAGAGGACCCCATAGAGACAGACACCAATGTGGTAAGAGACACTGAGCAGACTGTTCATTCACTAACAGAGGCTTTCAGTACAGGTCTGGCTTTGTCCGGAGCTGTGGGTTTTCATTTTCATTCTCTCGGTGGTTCTTTCTCCCTCATTCATCGGTGTGCTTCTTTGGTGATGACCTATTTTTATTTGGGGCCTCAGCTTGATTTCTATAGAAGGTCAGTTGTTTTATTTAAATTGGCAGCATCGAAGCAGTCTCTAAAACCAAACCAAACACCAAACCAATCAAGAAAGGAAAAGAAAATCAACAAAAAAACAGACCTTGATTTCAATCCCATGATTCCTTTCATTGCTTTGTGTTGTTGTTGTTGAAAATGGAGCTGGCCGCGGTTCTGTCCGTGTTCCCTGAGGGGATGCAAATGAGATGTTGTCTGTCAGTTCATACTGACGCTGACATGCCACTTCCTGCCTTCTCTCTGGAAAGGAGACGTTTTCAGATTATCTGCTATAGCAACACTGCAGCAGTACAATAGCCGTGGTCACACACTGGCACTTCAATGTACATGTCATCCAACAGTTCTGGCCATAGGTTAGCATCTGTGGCGCCACTAAGGGATCATCGTTTCTGTTTAATTTGCGCAGCTATTGTTCCTCCCCACACACTCTTGTGTACCGTGTGGAACATCATGTAGTTCTTGTAAATATCTTCACTCCGGGGTACCCTCCAGTCTCATTGTGCGCCAGGCTTCCTGCATTGCTCTCAAGTTACAGAGAATCGCTCCGTTTCTGTAGTGTGTGTTTGTGTGTGTGTGTGTTGGGGGACAGGGAGATGATGGCGTGTTTTGCCAAAACCCCACACTGATGAATCCAGTTTTATTAAACTGAACAAACTTCCTTTGTCTGAGCTAGACCCACTGTATTGATAAATCAAGGAATCCCACCTTCTTTTGTTGTGTCACCCCCCCACACACACAACAAATAATATACATATAAATGCATGTGCAGCTTGTCTATAGCTGATTGCCACATCTGCTGTCTGATGTTTAAAACATTATCAGACGCTTCACAGGCATAAACAGCTCCACTCAGGGCTCCATATCTTGATGAAACCAATGATTTATATGGCATACGTGGCGTTTGTGCATTAGCATAGCGGGCCGCTCTGCGATGACTGATTACCCCCCACCGGGTCTTGCTCTGTTCATTACAATGAGGTAGAGATTCAGAACACATGTCAACAACACAAAAAACAGAAGTGGAAAAAAAACACTGAATTCAGAAGTTTATTTCTAGCAAAACAAGAATACGGCTTCACTGTCAAGACTGGGACGTTTGAGGCAGTGAGCTAAAAACACAGAAACCAGGGAGAATGTCACGAGATCAAAGAGTGAGCAGCTGCTCCAGACACAACGGCACGGCCTGCTGGAAACTGAACAATACAGATCACGAGTGCTAGTTCAGAGCTGTGTGGTGACTGCAGTGCTCTGGGCAAGCCCTACTCTGGCTAAGTTGAGCATTGGGATGAAATGAAGGCTTGGACAGGTGAGGTTACCTAGAAAGAGCCACACTATGTACTGTACTATATTCTACTGAAAAACTGAAAGCGAGTCTCAGTCACTGCCCTGAGGACGAAAAACCACCTCCTTCTGTGCTTAAGGTTGCAAATATAATAGACAGTGAACCAAAGCATGATTTCTAACGCAAAATGCTTTTAAAGAGAAAATAAATACAATTATAAGATCTAAATAAAATAATTATAATCTCCCGTCTGTGAAACCTGCTGCTGTGGATTTGCTGGTGTCCCGCCCAGCGGACTGCAGACCACAGCATCTGTGTGTCCGCTTGTGTGCCAGCCTGCCCTCCTGTCAGCCCGTCATCCTCTCCGCACTGGTGCTGCGCCCACTGAAACGTCTGTCAGGGCAATTAATACCCTTTAATTTCATTGATCATTCATTTAACCCTTATTAATTTTTATAGGACAGTAGAACTAGAACACCACCAGGGCGCTACAACTAAATGCTGACCTACTTTCGTTATTTGTCCAGAGCTCCCTGGATGAGGAAATACGATTAATCTCAATTATGTATGTGAGTCACATGTAGTGCAGGAAAAAACACATAATTTAAGAACACATCGGTGGGATGGAGAGCATTTTTGATCCTGCTGTGTATTTTGAATTGTTTTTATAGAACAGTGGCCCTAGCAATTTACACAGACTGATCATTATAATATTGAACCTGCCAAAAGAGGGAACAGAAAGCTTCATGCTTCAGCACACTCCCAGAATAAAGATATTTCCTCTGCTGGGTCTAAAAGCGCGTTAATTTGCGTGCTATGCGTTTGTTGTCATTTCACCCGCAGTAGGTTGCCCTCTATTTAAAAGCGTACCATTCATCATTGTCTTTATGTCGTACTTCAGAAATTCTCTGGCAGCTCTGTGAAACCCTCATTTTAAAAGACTGCTGTGGGCCTGTCAGGGACTAGCATGGCCTACAAGGCAATGAATCAGCCCAGTCAGAACCAGTACAGGAAATGGAAGGTGTTAGACTCATTCGCGTGGCCGATGAGATCTTGTGCCAGTGTGCAGTGACTGTGTGTGACAGGCGGTCTGACCGTTGTGTGTTGATGAAGGTGCCTCTGTGACCCTTGATTGCCTCTTGGGATCAGGGTTAAGGGCTCGGGGAAGTGGTTACCATCTGTACACCCACAGTGTGTGCTGCCTCGGCCTGGCCCGGTCTCCGTCCCCACGGCGGTCCTGGGGGGGTAACCTAGCAACAGAGAGGTGCTGGCTTGTAATGAAGTTCCCGTGGCAACGTGACCAACGCGGGCGGGGGGGCGGGGGTGCGGGGGTCAGCGGCCGGGACAGCGGCGTCAGTCGTTGTAGGAGACCCTCTGAGCTGGGGCACGTCTTGCCAGGGTGATGAAACTGGAGCGGGCCGGGCTGCATCTCTCTTCAACAGCAGCACGAGAAGACGCTCTGAGTCCATCGGCCCTCCCTGCCAGCACGGGCCCTCATCGTTGGGCGCCAAATACATGTGTGACTGTTCAAGACCAAACATCTGATGAAAAAGAGGACTGTTTGCTCGTTCCCCAGATAGAGCCAGAGAAGTGTAGTGTGCCCTATGAGTGGAAGAATACAGCAGGCGACTGACCCCGGCCTTGTGGGGACGCTGTCTCACCATCACTGCACCAAGGCGTGCTTTCCTGGGGTTCGCAGGGTTAAAAGTCTGCATGCCAGTCTGTTAAAAGGATGGGCAGATGTTAAAGCTTTCATCATCTCTGTATTGCCCACCGTGTTTTTTCACTCCTGTCTGTCTGGGGATATTCTGTTCAAAAACAAAAAGGAAAGGAAGCGAAAGAAAGAAGGCTTGTTGTTTGTTTTTGGGGTTAATGGCAGCAATGTTGTTGCGGAGCCGAGGCTGTTGTGGCAATGAAGCCGGCCTCCCCGGCTCACTGTTTACTCCAGGGGTCTGACCTCATCGTTCGTCCTCCTTCTGAATGATAACAATATATAACATACCAGTTCCAATACTGAGCTGTGGTGCTCAGTGCATGACAACACCTTCATATTGCCAGGCTGTGTCATAGAATGATTTTTTAAACATTTCTTTCCTGAACCGTTAAGTCTAAAATGAAGGGATGATAATGGTGTGTAATTGACTTTCACAGTCTTACACCTCAGACTTTCTGATTACTGGAACAAGTGAGTTTTTTTTAAGTTGTTATTAATGTCACCATGTACACCAGTCTCTTTTTAGACTAAAGACATTGTGTTCATCGTGAACCCATTTCAGTCACCGAAGTCTGTATTGTAGTCCGCTTTGCTCTGTGAGAATCAGATATTTCTGTACTGAACGGTGTGTTTGCATCTCCTGTCAGCGCCTTCGGGTCGCACTCTAAATATAGAAGCTAAATTAAGTCATGCAAGAAGTTAGTTAACTTCATAAATACCTCTACAGAAAAGAAAGATGCAATGAATTATCGCCTGGAACTGCGGATGAAAAACACACAATCAATCACGTCTGTTATAAAACATTGCAATGAATAGTCATTTACTGGTCCAACTGATGTATTAACAATAAAGACCCCAGTGATTGGTAACACATAACGGTGCGGTTTAGAGCAGGGATGACATTGTCTGTGTTAAGCTACAGGCTGCTATTTCATGAATACAAGAATACTGAATGAATTCTGTGTTTCGTTTCTCTCTGTATAATTTTAAAAATAATGAAAAATATTAATGGTCCCCTATTTATAAATCCACAAGAGCTTCTTCCCAAAGGCATGAAAAAGAGAGTGTAGCTCCATCACTGTCCCTGCTTGATCCATTACTGGAGACAGTACTGTATTGTATGGATTAATTAGCAAAATGTGAACATTAAGATGAACATTTTAATATTGTATCTCTTCCTTCACATTGGTGCAATACATCTCTCTGCATCAGGAGAGGAAGGACACGCAGGAGGTGTCCCTTGGGCTGTGAGATTCCTGTCCTTTAGGATGTGCGATTACAGATTTCATATTTCTGTTTTTCATTTGAGCTGTACGAATATAAAGACATCTTTATATTGCTTTGCAGTTGCATTGTTGCACTGTAGTTGACAGCTTGGCAGTTGTATGCACTCAATGGATTCCCTATTGAAAGTTTGCCGTCTTTGTTTTGCATGACAGTATAGGAATGCTATCAATCACACAGTGCAGCTGATAAGATAGAACCGATGCCATTGATGATCCAATACACATCCCTGCAGTACCGTTCTTGCCACTGTCTCCTGTTTGTCAGGTTCTCTTTGCATACAATTAAGGTTTAGTTTTGTTTTATTTGTTGTTCCTGTACAATTGTTCACATTGGGCAATTATTACTATGATACTACTTCTACAACAACTACTATTACTGCTACTGCTAAGAAGAACAAGACAAGGAAAGGAGATCATATTAATGAGCATTCATTCATTATCTGAGTTGTCATGCTCCTCCTAAATGAGGATTCTACTCAGCAGGTTTCTAAAGATGCTCCGGCTACTTGTGTGTTGTGTGTGGGTTTGTGCTGTGTGTGGGTTTGTGTTGCGTATGGGGTTTGTGTTGCGTGTGGGGTTTGTGCTGTGTGTGGGTTTGTGCTGTGTGTGGGTTTGTGTTGCGTATGGGGTTTGTGCTGTGTGTGGGTTTGTGCTGTGTGTGGGTTTGTGTTGCGTGTGGGGTTTGTGTTGCGTGTGGGGTTTGTGCTGTGTGTGGGTTTGTGCTGTGTGGGGGTTTGTGTTGCGTGTGGGGTTTGTGTTGCGTGTGGGGTTTGTGCTGTGTGTGGGTTTGTGTTTTGTGGGGGGTTTGTGCTGTGTGTGGGTTTGTGTTGTGTGGGGGTTTTGTGGGGGGTTTGTGTTGTGTGTGGGTTTGTGTTGTGTGTGAGTTTTGGGTTGTGTGGGGGTTTTGGGTTGTGTGTGGGTTTGTGCTGTGTGTGGGTTTGTGTTGTGTGGGGGTTTTGTGCTGTGTGTGGGTTTGTGTTGTGTGTGGGTTTGTGTTGTGTGGGGGTTTTGTGCTGTGTGGGGGTTTTGTGTTGTGTGTGGGTTTGTGCTGTGTGTGGGTTTGTGTTGTGTGTGGGTTTGTGTTGTGTGTGTGGTTTTGTGTTGTGTGTGGGTTTGTGTTGTGTGGGGGGTTTGTGTTGTGTGGGGGGTTTGTGCTGTGTGTGGGTTTGTGTTGTGTGTGGGGTTTGTGCTGTGTGTGGGTTTGTGTTGCGTGTGGGGTTTGTGTTGTGTGTGGGTTTGTGTTGTGTGGGGGGTTTGTGTTGTGTGGGGGGTTTGTGCTGTGTGTGGGTTTGTGTTGTGTGTGGGGTTTGTGCTGTGTGTGGGTTTGTGTTGCGTGTGGGGTTTGTGTGTGGGTTTGTGTTGCGTGTGGTTTGTGTTGTGGGTTGTCGGCACGGCGCTGAAGGGGTTAAGTGCCACTCGGCGGTCCGGTTCCTTCGCGGGACAGGAAGAGGGGGTGCGGTGACGTCATTCGGGAGTCGGGTTTCCTTCTCCAGCCAATCAGGCGGCGCTCTGGGCGGCTGTGTACTTTCCAAAGCTAACGGCCGGGAGGAGCGCTGGGAGCCGGGCGGCGGCGAGGCAGAGACGCGGCGGACGGACCTCAGCTCGGTTTGAAAAGTTCACACGTCCGCTGGTTTTAAAGTGCGACAGAGTTACAGTCCAGTTAGAGCCACCGAGCGCACCGAGGTCCCGGCTGCGAGGCGAGGCGGGCACAGAGCAGCGATGAGCGGCGGCGAGGAGCACGGCGCGGCCCACAACTCCTTTGAGATGACCTGGGGCAGCACGACCAGCAGCGGCTACTGCAGCCAGGAGGACTCGGACCCGGAGCTGGAGCAGTACTTCACGGCCCGCACGTCCTTCATCCGCAAGCCCCGGCCAGACAAGGGGCCGAGCCGCGTAAGACACGCCCTTTCTCGGGCTGCTTTATTCCGGGTAACTTCACCGCGGTGGGGCTTCTGTTCACGGCGAAGCCGCTCGAGTTACTCGCGCTGGAAGTGAGCGGCCCTGCGGGGAGACGGCGCGTTTGGTCTCGCCGGATTTGCCTGTCCGGTCGGCCCGTAAACAGAGAGTCGTGGTTCTTGTGAAACTGAACCCGCGTTACTGCTGTCGGGGTGGGAGGGTGGTGTTGCTGGCGTCTCGGCAGTGGTTTATACAGGATCACCGCACAGCTGCGGGTGAAACCGTACACGTCGCGAAACCGTGAACGCGAGCCGGTCGGGCCGGATCAGTCGGCAGTAAAAGTATTTCCCAGGCGCCTTCATTGCCGGACGCGTTGCGTGATTCACCCGCAGCCTCTGCGGGGCGCGACACGCGTGGGGAGGGGCTGCTCCCGGGGGCTAATGCAGGAAACGGGATGCATGTTTGTGGTGTCCGGTAAAGTGCAGTCATTGCTTTGTCATTGTTTTTGATTATCAAATCTCATGTTTTAAACTCACCAGATTCGTACTGGAATACATCAAGATTTGACTCTTGTAAATGTGTTTCCATACTGTGGCAGCACAAATAAGCACAATGCCACCGGTGTTGACTCAGTGATTAAGTCATAATTGCTTGATTATATAATGAAGTTAATGTTTAGCCGGTTTGTTTTTTATTATTTTATTTTTATTTTTTTTATTTCCTGGCAGACGCCCGTATCCATTATTGCACTCGATCTGCGATCCCCAGTGGGATGTTGGCATGTCCCAGTTGGAAGGGGTCCATGTTGCACAGTTGCATTGAGGATTGTATTCTGTATAGTGGTGTCACATGTATAGTAAATATTTAAGCTTTTATCTTGTTTATTTTGGTCTTTCTCCTTATTAGTTTTTACAGCCTACATACATTATTGCACTTTTGTACACAGCTGATGTTCTCAAGATATGTGCACTGCCACATGTATGTATTATGTGTGTAAGTGGTGAGGTTTGGTAGGTTTTCATTTTAGTTTAGGTTACATTGTGCATTAACGTGTACAGCCTGTCAGACAGATTGTTAATTATGAGGTTGGGCCTGAAGAGGAAACTCGCTCTTTACCCCACATTTTATCAACACAGACAGCTGCATAACAAACAGCAATATCATTATCAGTCAGTCTAGACTGGGCAATACAGATTGTGTTTTCAGCGCCTACACTTTAATTCATTGCGTGGGGGGTGCATTTTGGAGAGAGTGAGTGCATTTGTGTTAATTGGTGAGATGAGTAGCCTTCATTGTGCCAGTCATTTCAAGGACCCCGTGACAAATTATTCTAGGGACGTCTGGGGCAAATCTCGGGGGGATAGGATCTCCTTCATTAGGGAGGAGATAAACCTATTACTGTATTACATTTGGTACCTCAGTGAAGGCCGCGGGTCTTGCTGCCCTCCAGGCAGTCGCTCTTATCCATTACTGTACTTCCGATTTCGAGGACGTGATGACAGACGAGGATGCAAGACATCTCTTCTATGTGGGATTATGTGGCCCGTCGGTAACCAAAGACTAAGGCTGGGTGTGTATTGCACAATTTAAACGAGACACAAGTTGTGATCTGTCGCCACATATTTTAGAGCAAATCCTCCTCCGGGCGTAGCAGCATTCCTCACAGACAGTGTGCAATTATTTAGTTAGGCAAATTTTTGCACATTTTCTATACTTAAGTCTGTTAAACGTGTATGATTTTGTCTCCCTAGTATTCAGTGTTCCAATTAACTTAATATCTTCACAAGGCTGTTTCAGTTAAGAAGAAATAGCAGTGATTAGCAGGATAAGAGCAGAGCAAATTGGCAAAATACATTAAATAAAATAGACCTTAAACATTCAAGTATGTGTTTACATTCAGAAGACCCATCCCCTGTTTACTGCACTAATGTTTATTTTACTTTTGTGATAATTTTAAAGCTCATTTTGGTTACAAAAACATGATCTGAAAGTTTACACAAGTAACAGATAGAAGATCTATTTGTTTGTTGGAGAATCAACTTAAAAGCTTTAGTTCTATAATGCTCTGCTGTGAGGTGCTTATAGCTTCACCCTGCATGTTAATGAAGATATTTCGCTCTTCTGGTTGGCTATTGATCTGCCGACATGTTTATTGTCCTGAAAAGTGCAATTGCTTTCAGACTCGCCCTGCTTGATGGCGGAGGCTGCTTGGCCCTGGGGGACTTGCTAAGTTGTAGACTACATGATGTTATTATTTAATCGTTGTGTATTAATCAGCAGCCAGCAGGCACAGCCTGCCCCAGCTCTGTTTTGTAGGCACATCAATGTGTTTCCTCCAGCCTCTTTCCTTCAGGAAGCTGTGCTGTGAATTTGAGCTGCTTTGCACACCTGTGTGTGTCTCTTCCTATTTCAATGTCCAAGAGCTGCCAGGCCTTTTGTTCTCCGTTTACAGTTTCCCGGACAGATCTGTCTCTTGGTACTCTTGGATGAGAGAGACTTTGGTGGCTTTGCCAAAGTGTCAGTTGCACCATTCTCCTGAAGAGGAAAGCAATCGGTGATCTTTAAAGTTTTTTTCTGTAGCATTTTTTTGTGAATAAGCTTCTAGAAAACGCATTGTATGGTATTTACTACTATTCAAATTACACTGTGATTTTGCTTTGTTGTTAATTTTGAACTCACTCACAGACATGTACATAAAGAAACCCCCATAAAAGCTCTTAAAAGCTGCTTTGCCCAATGAGCCATATTGGGAGCTTGTGCCTGCAGCTTTCTGTAGCTTTCATTTAACTGTCATTCTCATTTCTTATAAAATACCAACAATGAAAGCTGCTTTGCTTTTGTTTTGGTTGCAGACCTGTGCTTTGTTCCCCAAACTGGTTTATTTGTATTTGAGGCTTGTTGTTTTTGTATTCTTTAGAACCGGTTTGATTTCGAGGTCTAGACATGATGTGATTGAGTACATCTTGCAGTCAACCCACAACTTCCAGAGATGCTATTTTCTATTCTGCTACATTTACCAAACATCCACCTCCTGGTGTTCTTCCCCTGTTTATTTTTACAGTTTCAGGAAAAAGCTTTTTTTTTTGTGTAGGTTTTTTTTTTTGGTCACTTTGAGTCACCGAAGTTAAAATGTCAATTTTAAATTTAATACGTGTGTATTTACTGCCCAATAAAAGGCTAGGGTTTTAATAAAGTCCAATTCAGTTTAAATTCCTGGGGGGACAGAGGTGGGGGGTGGAGCAGTGTCTAATGAACAGTTGTTTTTTATTAGTAGCCCAGCTTTGAGTTTTACAGTGAAAGAGTTTCAGGTGATTTGAGGTGATTGAGTTGCAGGGTAATGGCACACTTGCTTGTAGGACAAGCCTTGGCAACAGCGACGGATGCTTTCATGTGTAAAAATAAACTATAAAAATTACTTTTATGGGTGCTTTTATTCAGCTGAAATCCCCCTTCTGGGACTGTTTGTGCTCTCCTGTGAAAATAAGCATAAGGATTCTGTATAGAAACCATGGCAAGGACCCTCCACTGGAGTGTAACGCCAGCGATGTCTGAGTGGATCCAGTGGGGTCCTGTAGTGGGTTTTTATGAGACTGGGTTTGGGACCTGGGGAAGCCACCGAGTGTGTGAAGAGAGCACCTTTTGTTTGCTTCTTCCTGTCCTTTCCTCAGGAAATCTGGGCTTCCTTCAGGCGCTGCTGTTGCTCTGGTGAAGGGGATATGAAAGGGCCAGGGCCAAGGGCCAAGGGCCAGGGCGGGGGACAGGGGAAGGAACCGCAGACCCACCCTGAGTGTGGGAGCTCCAGACCGGGCTGCTGGGAGCTGGGAGTGGGCTGGGCATTGAGGGGTACAGCTCGGGGCCTGAGAAGGGTCATGTACAGAAGTCACCTCCCAGGACTGCCTTGCGTGTCCACAGGGACGCAGTAATAAGACACGGACAGCACGGGGGCTGTGAATGTGCTGACTGGGGAGAGTGCTGAAGCACACCTGGACAGCTGGTGCAGGAGGTCAGAAGGCTTCTGTGGTGTCTGCACAGTTTTCACTCGGCACTGGGGATTTGTTTTTTCTGTTTGTTTTTATACCTGAGTAGGCATTCTTAATTTCTGCTTAATCTCTGAGATGTGTGATCTGCCTGACAGCCCCCACAGCGCATCAGCAGCTCGGCCCAGAATGATTCCAGAGGGCACATCCGTACTGAAATGGTAAACGCCCAATTCACGTGCCCTCGGGACTATACTGTGGTAAACCTTTCTATAAAATGTCCTGAGTTCTGAATCACAAACGGAATACAGTGTGTAAAACAAGGAAGTATGGCAGTAACATGAATATAGTTTTAAGGTGTGTCCAGGGACACCCAGTGCATCAGAGCCCTCTGAAGACTGAATCAAACTGTAAACTTTAATGTGACTTCCCTGTAGAGATGTTAGTTTAGAAATACGTTTTACACAGATTTTTAACTTGGGATATATAAGCATTTTGCCGAAACTATGCAAGAAAAAACATTTTTGTGAAATTGATGTGTTTTGATTGTGGCTTTGATTCATTTGCAAAGTTTGTATTGTAGCAGATACCAAATGACAAAAAAAAAAACATCACATACAACACTTTGGCCATCTTCCTTTTTTTGGCTGGTATTTACATGTTAAACAAATTGATTTAAAAACTGCTAAATTGGTCTTGGGGTTAAATACCACTATGATCATCTCAGTTTATAATGAGTTTCCTTCTCAGTTCAGAGGGGTTAGGGGTGGGACTGATTTGTTCCAGAGAAAAATAAGACGCATGTGGACCAAAGACCCATCTCAGGTTAACAGTTTAATAAGATGCCGGATGGGTTTGTGAGCTCAAAGTCTGGGTGTAGTTTATCCTGAGCTGCAGATTGGAGTTTTCTTCTCTTATGGTTGGAGAGACTACTGACACTCCAGAAATCCTCCCTCGCTCCCAGTGATGTAGAGTGATACAGCAGCAAAAGGATTAAGTTTTCAAGAGAAAGAAATAAAACCATTAGACTGCTTTCTGTGCTTTTGAAAGCTGAGACTCCTACACAATAAATTCTTGTAAAACAGTGTGAGCATTGTGGCCCTTTTCTTCTGAACAAAGGCCTCTGAGTAATTATACTGTATGAACACAGCGCTATGGAATGCAGTCCGAAAGGTAACCACAGACTTGGCACAGTCTGGGAATATCTTTGTTTTTGGTTTACGCCCACTTGAGAAAGAGACATAGAGTCTGATTGGGTGACACTGACATCATAGGGCTGGCTTGTTCAGTGATGTGGACAGGAAGGGAGTCTGATGCAAGTTCAGAGGTGCCGTGGGACCATGTATAGGACGAGGGCGGTACTGGTGGTGGTGGGGGGTGTTGACAAGCCTGCCAGCGTCTGCTCTTAGTTTGAGTCAAGCTATGAGTGAAAAACAGAATAGACGCTTCTCACACAACACTAATCATTAGTAATCGCTGGAGGATGGAAGTGACCGACAATGTATTTAAAGTACGCAACATCAGACAAACTCCTTAAACAACAGCTGGCTTTAGTTTTACACCTGTGATTGGCCAGCTAAGAATAAACTGCTCTTTAGTGGGACCCTGTAGCTGGTAAATTAAGACTTGTTCAGTGAGTTGTGGGGAATCTGAAAGCTTAGCTGAAGGGGCGAGGCTCAGAAGTCCTGGCGTGCCGTTTCCAGTTGCTCTCCCAGCTGCCTTGCGGGGGGAAAACATTCCTGAAAACCCGCCAAGACACTGCTGGCTGCCTGGGTCGGGACCCTCTGAAAATAACGCCTGAGTGCTGCAGCTGATGCATCAGCCGTAAAGAAACTCAAGTCGACTGGCTTTCACTAGAGCTGACCTTGGCCCCAGCGCTCTGTTGCCCGGCCTCTCGGTGCTACCATCCGCTCGTACCTTTCACACACTCGCGCAGGCTTCCCCCTCATTTAGGGCTGTGTGCACTCAGCTGATTATTAACTAGTTCTGCGGGCTGAAAAGCCAGTCCCTGCTTTAATGCAATTGCTTTTAACCTTTGGCTGTAAGGTAATCATTTATTTTTTTTGCATGCTACAAGTTAGTTCCTTGTGACATTGATGTAGGGTATCATTAGCCTCCGTGCGCTTCCTCGTGATCCCCAGTGCGACTACTGCCTCCATTGTCGTCGGCAGGGTTAGTTCCCGGGTGACGCCATGACCTGATGCTGGAATGACCCTTTATTGTGTGTAGAAGCTGCTGATTTGGAAATGTATAAAACTCAATTTTAACTGAGCTTGGTCAGTTATTGTGCAGTCTTTTTAATGCGATGGTTTAAATGCACTGCAGCAGCAAACTCTTTCCAAGTGCACTTATTACCCCCCCATCGTCTCCCTCAGTGCGTGCATTTATACACATATGGAACAGCAAGACCAGGCTGATGACAGGCCAAGCAGTAAATGGCTGGACCCCAGGGGTGGGCTGTAAATCGCAGGGAGCAGCTGTGCTGGAGACGGGGTGCCTCGCTGATGGACACCAAGAGGTCCCCACACTTGGCCTGTCTCAGGCACTAGGGTTCTGGGTCCTTATCCTAGATACTTGACTGTCTCGCTCTGGTCCTCTGAGGTCCCTGTCCCTGTCCCTGCATGCTTTCACAAAACCCTGCCTGCCAACCCAGCTGCAGAATGGTCTTATTTTTTTTTAATGTAATTTCTCTACTCTCCCAATCTGGCCTAGATCAAGCGATCCCCTTCCCCTGATCAGGGGATCGGAGCCGTGATTTAGTGCGGTTGTATATTCATCCTGTTTAGGCCTGCTTCCATTGAGAACGTTAGAATGTTGGAGTTCAGGGCAGGACTGCAGTCTGTGTTGCTTATGTTCAGTCTTTGCTTCAGTCAACTCTTTTATGTATTCACAATATAGATATTTGGGTTTTGGTTAAGTGACACAGTTTGCAAATGAATCTATCTTTGAAACGTTATGGTGGGCCTGCCCAGGTCCAGATGTGCAGGTTGTGGCTGGGCGTCACTTTCGGTCTCATGCTTGCTCACTTGACTATTCAGGTTTGCACTCTTATGGGTTTTGCCATGAATGTAATTAAAGCAGTGCTGGGTATTAATTGAGCTCCAGTTCCCCTCCCCACTCCCACTTCTCCCCAGTAACAGTCTTTAGATCCACAGTGCAGTCCCCCCCAGCGCAGTCTTATTTGGAGGCCACAATTAGCTGCAGTCTGCCTTTGCAAATGCCTTTCCTGTGGAATTGGCAGAATGCAACTTGCAATTGTTTCATTGGACATGAAAAGGATGCTCAGTAACTTTTACATCACTCTGGAAAATAAATAAAAACATGGTAATACAATCTAGAGCAGTAATTCAATCCTGTGACACACATTTCAGTTGCCCTGTGGTTATCTGCACACTAGTGTCATTCAATAGTTCATTTTTTTTGGATGGGTTTATTGTGCTAGAAGACATTATTGTAAACCTAGTTGAATGTATTCAGTTATGTTTTGAGTTATAATTGTCCTGCGGTTTTCAAGTTATGGAGATGTAATCTGTATTTTTCCACATTGAACAATCCTAAAAGCTGGAATTTGGGGAGTTTATTCTGAGTTCATGATAACATTTTCATCAAGTCTCTCTCGCTGTCTTGAGCTTGTCACATTAACGGCTTCTTCCTCTGGGGAGAAGGCAGGTGGGGGGTTGGGCAGAATTGCTGTTTGCGGCGGCAGGCGTTGATGAATCGAGAGCCAGCGTGGCGTGTCACCTTCATGTTAAGGGAATTAATGAAGCGAATAAGGAACTCCAAGGCACTCATTGAATTGGGGCCTCGGTCAGTGTGGTTGCAGCCCGGTGATTCTATAAGAAAATGAAATGCCGTTTCCAGGGAGAGATGTGTTAATCTCCAGAGACGCGGCGCTCTGCTCTTGTGATAGTGGCATGTCCCTGCAGACACGGCTGCGTGCCGTGTTTGATTACTCCAGACTTGCGTCCAGACCCCAGGGAAGGTCCCATCTGCACCCTGCCCTGATGCACTGCCTTGCAGAGATAAGAGCTCAACCAGCCTCTGTTTACTGGGTCTGGACTTTTGAAATGAATAACCCTAACCGGCCCCTGGAATTGAAGGGGTGCTTTATAGCAAACAGCACAGGACTCTTAAACTTGCATTTTAAAGCTTTTGGATGTTTAATGTTCATGAAGGTAACACTGCAAATGCACCTTTTGTCCAATAAAACAATAACTTACGATTCCAACAGTGTAACTTTAAAACAGTGTCTCATCCACTGGCTATATGTAAACATGAGATGATTTCTCACTCTTCCATGGGCAGATCCTAGTCATTGACACTGGATATTCTATGAGGCTTATGACATCCTTATCGGTTTGTTCTGGAATAAAGTAAAATAAAATGGTGAATGCCAATTAAGGTTCCATTAAGTGACTGTGTATAGAAACATGTGCTCCTTTTAATGCGATACTTGTGACGGACGGCCACGAGATGGTTTCTATTGCTTCAGGACACGGCGCATCTGTGTCGTTATAGAAAGCGGAGACGGCAGCTCTTCTGTGTGACAGTGATGGTTTTGTGTTTGGATACAAAGCACAACCTACCCTGAGGCAACACCACAGAGGAGAGCTGTTCATTGTGTCCCTGGGATGAGATGCCTTGTCTTTTTACAAAGCTTAACTACGGTCCAGTTCAGTCGAGAGGCCCTCGGTTTTAACACTGCACTGCGGGCTCCGTGAATCGTGCAGGACCGCATTGTTGTTCACACGTGAAGACTTTCATACACGGCCATTTCCACCAGCTCAAGTGTTTGCTCGAAGATATCTGTGCACAGAGTCGCTATAAAAAGTGCCCATTTTTATGCTTTAAATTTTTTTAGCTATTTTACATGGGCCAGTTTCCCCTTTCTTGCTACATTTTGCCAATACTGTTAACCTAAACATGAGTTACAGCTGCAAGCTTGAAAAGCAAGAGTGCTTTACTGGATTAAAGAAGTGAACTAAGTATTGAGCTTGATGGCTATATTTGGAGCATTGCTATGGTGTGGGAACTTGAACTATCCATTGGGAGATTATTTATAGCCATGTGGTTATTATTTCAAGCACAGAGGGCATGTGCGCTCCACAAGGAGAATCTGCTGAAGAAGTGCAGAATCCGGCTAATAAGGAGTCGAGAACTCGGAACACCCCCTCCCTTTCAAGAGCCTCGTGCATGGGCATCGGGGGAGCTTCTGGGAGCCTTGCACGGGGGGCATTCTGGATACATTACTGCTGCCATTAAGCTCTGAGTGTATAATGAACTTAATTAGATTAATGTGTATGTGAGTTAGAAATTGAAAGGAAGGCCCTTTTGTTGGTCTTAATTGAGGCCAAATGGTTTAGTGTGCAGTGAAATCGACGAGAGCTTTTGGAGGGAAATGTAGTGAATAGCTATACTGGGTTCAATGAGGTAATGTGTTTCTAGCTATTAATATTAAGAGAGAAAGATGGGAAATGAAAGCTGACTCACTGGATCAGCCTTCTTTTTTACAGTCCACTCTTCTGCCTACTGAATCGCATGGCTCTGGTGGCATCTTGTGGATTTGCACTGTCACGGCACGATGAGGTCATCTGTAGCTGCCGCAGCCAGGAGGCTAATGCTGCTGTTGTTTCTGTCCCATAGGATGACCAGATCGAGTGGGGAAAGCAGGAACTGTCCCCAAGCGAGATCGAGCAGAAGGTGAAGGAGTACAACGCACAGATCGACAGCAACCTCTTCATGGCGCTGGTGAGTCGATGCAGAGAGACTGGCGTGTACACAGATTGTCAGAGACGACCAGAGGCAATGGCAAAGGCAAACTGCGTATGGTGATTGGTGAGCCAGGTTCTTGGGGTTACCTGAGGGCAGATGCGTTACTGAGAAGCAGAAGGGGAAGGTGGTAGGAGTCGCTTATTTTGGGTAGTTGGTGCAGCGGTTTCTGCATTCCTGACCTCAACGCTCCCTTCCCCTCTCCCTTAGAATAAAGATGGGTCATACACTGGCTTCATCAAGGTGCAGTTCAAGCTGGTGCGGCCTGTGTCGGTGCCTCCGGCCCGCAAGGCGGCGGCGGCGGCGGGACAGGATGGGCGCAGGACAGTGGGGGTGAAACGCCGCACCTCCTTCTACCTGCCCAAGGACACGGCCAAGCACCTGCACATCAGCTCTCGCACCAAGGCGCGGGAGGTCATCGAGGCACTGCTCAAGAAGTTCACGGTGGTCGACAACCCGCGCAAATTCGCCCTCTTTGAGCGCATCGAGCGCCACGACCAGGGTGAGGCGCTGCAGCTGCACACACTTCATACCAGTGCACCTGGGACACTACAGAGGGCTTGTGCTGAGAGGGTGGGCGGGTTCCCTGGACGGAGGATTGCTTTTTAAAATAAAATTTAAAAAAATCATCCCGCCCTTCCTTTGCGCAAGACTCCCCAAGAGACCCTTCCCCGCTGCACACACTAAGCACACAGATCCCTTCTAAGACTTGGGAGAGTATTTTGTGGGGTTTAAATCTCAAAGCTTCCCCTTGAAGCCTCTGAGAGCTCCACTCGTTTGTGGTCTGTTTTCAGTGCAGTGTTTAATTACATTGGTGTAGGTTTTTTATCACTTGTTAATTATAGTTTTGGGGTTTGTGGCAGGAAAGCCCCTGTGCTGAAGTGTTGGGCCCAGCTGGCTGTGCTCTGTGTCGCTCATGTCCCTCCCTCTCCCTCTGCAGTGTACCTGCGCAAGCTGTCGGACGAGGAGCGGCCCCTGCAGCTGCGCCTGTGCGCCGGGCCATGCGAGAAGGCCCTCAGCCTGGTCCTGAAGGAGAACGAGACCGGCGAGGTCAATGTAAGTCGGATCAGGTTGTCTGTGCGTGTCATATTGCCTCCACAATTCGACAGCCTTCATGGGCTGAGCCCATCACTCCACCGTGTTACATAGTCAACGACTCCGCTTTTAGAATAAGCATGAGCAGTGCTGAAGCTGTGAACACGGTGGAACACAAACTGGTACAAAATAAGTGCTGTAAGACACAACAATGATAGGTATATTTAATAAGGTATATTTACTACACTGCAGGTAATTGCAACTGCGATAACCACAAAAGTGACTGCAGTAACAGTGTAGTAATACCTGTCTCTCTCCCTCACCCTCGCCCCCAGTGGGACGCCTTCACGATGCCCGAGCTGCAAAACTTCCTCCGCATCCTGCAGCGTGAGGAGGAGGAGCACGTGAAGCAGATCGTGCAGCGCTACGCTCGCGCCCGCGACAAGATGAGGGAGGCCCTGGCCAGCAGCACCCCGGGCTGAGAGGGTGGCCGTGCCGCTGCAATGCTGCCTGAGGGCCTCCAGAGGGCCACGCCTTCCTTCCAAAGATCCCAGCTGAACTTGCATGCGGAACGGACACAATGCTGCCCCGTGTGGGTGGTGGTCCTGAGAGAGAGAGAGAGAGAGAGAGAGCGCGCGAGTGGAATTAAACCGTGATGTGCCTTTGAGAACCACCCTGAGAGAGTGCGAATGAGTTGTTTGTGAGAGAGCGAAAGAGAAACCGAGTCAGACATGCTGTGCCTGGGTATGCTGGCCTTAATTGACTCCTTGTGTGTTTCCAGTGCGTTGTTGAATGGCCGCTTAGGCCGAGGCGCTGGGGGTTGTTTGCAGCGGCTGGTTGAGTCTGCGGTGCTGACAGGCTGCTCCTGAGCGTGCGATGAGTGACGGAGTGGATGTGAAGTCTGAGCGGCGCACCATGTGCGTGTGGAGCAGCACTGGACCAGAGGATCCTGACACCGCAGCCCTCCAGAGCCAGTGCTTTGCTTCAGCGTGCATGTTCAGTAGCCCGTGTTTTCTCTGTGTAATGTGGGGTACTTTTGAGATTTTTTCTGTCTTGTCTTTTTATGTGTTTTTGTTTCCTTTGGTGATGTTGGTGGGTGTCGTTCCCCTCATTTTTCAAATCGGTGACGAATTGTTCCAGTTTTGTAAATGTGACATCACATGTACACAGGAATTGGTTTGGTTTGTTGGATTGTTTCCACTTTTCTCCTTCCATTTCCTTCCAGTGGCAAATTGATCTATACTTGCCACTTGTATTCAGTCATACACACAGCTGGACCCTCTGTGTCTCAGTCTGCACAGTAACTCAGATGTGTTACACACCCTTGTAATTGAAATTAAAGTAAACTACTTCTAGCCAAAATGCACAATAAATAATTTTATCAGGAAAAGTCTGTTTTAGTCATTAACTTGTGTTGGGTTGATGGGAAATCGTCCTCCCATATTCCAATGAGCGATGAGAAATGGGAGTGTGGCCCTGTGTGTTCAGCGGTTCTTGGGTGGTTTTCTCTATTTTCAATCACACATGTGTAAGGTATATTGATTCATATTCATCTTTATGGATCAGTCAGGCATGCAGACAAAGCATAAGACATCATCTTAAAGAAGTTTAATTCAGAAACCTCCCTAATCCAACGTGTCGCAATGTCAGTCGAAGCCTTTGATGATACAGTAGTCAATCGGTTGTGAAAATGGTGGTGAAATGAAAGCACCGGTCTCCAGTGGCGAAGACCATGGTGCGTTCCTGCGCTGGAGAGAATCCTACCACTCCTCGTCTCTAAAGGCCTGGAAAACATTGGTATGAGCTTGAAGTATAGTGACTTCCAATAAAGATTTTAAAAGCCGAGATGGAATGGAAGTCTGCAGACCTGGCAGCACTCGGACTTCTAAACTGCTGCTGGTACTTCTAACGTGATGCAAATGTATACACCAGAGTAGCTGCTGTTCTGCGGTGGCTACACTGACACCATTTTCCAGATCGCTCCCCTGTTCAGTACTGTAAGTTAAGCCCTCAGTAAGCATTAACACACACTATATAAGGGAGCGGGGGATTGTTCAATGTGTCATTGTTTTTTTGCTTCGTTTCTGGACCTCCTTCAGGCTTCACTGCACACGACTGGAAGAAGACAGCTGTTGCTACTGTATAATGCATGAGCGCCCGGACACTCGCCCAGCTTCTGGTGCAGAGACACTCATTACAAACTGCATGGTTAAAAGGTTGCCATTTCATTTATTTAAATCAAAAACAATTAAACATGTATATACTGTTACAAATATAAAAATAACTGGCTTTAAACTAAGCATTTGCAAAACTTTTTTCGTTTGTTTTAAAGCCGAGACTATTATTACTATTATTCCACTCAGGTCCGTTCCCTGTCTGAGCGTTTGGGTTATGATGGTGATGATTTTATGATCGTACACTGGAAAAAGCCCGAAGAATCATTAAAACACTTCTATATCACAACTCCTATTAAAATCTCAATAAGGAAAGACGGACACAGTGAGGTACTTGAAAATGTCCACACACGACCAAGCGCCATACGAGCGCAAACACCGAGAGACACGACCAGGTGTGTTGCGCACTACGCATATTCTAACCCAATTCTGCTGTTACTGTGATTACCAACTATTACTGATAACCTACAATATCGTTTAAAATACTACATATCAAATGACATGCAAAGGCTACTACATCACAGACCAAGTGTCTTCAGATACTGTACATTCTAGTTTACATTCCCAATATACATTTCACTGCAATTCGCGGTACTACGCTCTGATTGGTCACCACGGTCCAAGGAGGGGAGCGTCACAGCCGGTACTGTACTGTGATTGGTCACTCCGGTCCTAGCAGTGGAGCATTACAGCCGGTACTGCGCTCTGATTGGTCACCCCGGGTCCAATGAACGAATGCGTCACGGATGAACAGCCCACGTCGATACAGAATCGATTTAGCGTTCTGGGTGAATTAGGCAGGTACGTACTGTAAGTGCTGGGGTCACTACGCAGTTTACGTACAGTGGCTTGTTCGAAGTCTGCTACGCAATGTTTATGTTTAGGTCAATTAGACATGTTCGCTTATTCACGTACAGTGCGTACGTGTTTACGCACAGCGTATTAGTGAAGTCCATACGCAGGAGAGGATAATGTGCACCTTAATATTATGCTGTACATTTATATTTTAAATAATGATATAATGTTTGTACGTAGAACAATCATTGGGGGTCGACTTGGATATGGCGTATGTAATTAAGAATATATAATAATTCTAATAATAATAATAGCAAACACCAATTAGGATTACTTCAGTGAATTAATTAATTAAGTGAGGCGTGACCTGCGCAGACTGTAGTCCCCGGTCATGTGACGGGGGAGCGCCGGACGTGAGCTCAGTGCGTGTGGCGCTGCTGTGCGGGAGAGGACAGCGGCTCGGCGGTTCTGTGCGGGTCTCTGTGGGTCTCTGTGCGGGTTCGGTAAGCGCGGCGTCGGGCGGGACGATGTGAGGGGCTGGCGAGGGACCCCGCAGCTCGAGCACGGCCACGGCGCGCCGTTTCCGCATCTGTCCGACCGGCAGCCCGGAGCGAGCGGCGCTTCTCGCCGAGAAGGTTGGTGATGTTTGACCCGCTCATCCCCCTCCAGCACAGGCCTTCCTCCGAGACTCGGGGCTTCGCGGGCCGTCCGTGTGTGGGAATGGAGGCGTCTCTGGCAGGGCGGTGCGGCGGGTAATCCCTGCAGCCGCTCCCGGTCTGCTGCCAGCGGTATCCCTCGCCGTGGCCGGAGACAGAAGGGCTGTGAGCAGAGCCCGTCATGGCGCCGCAGCGGGTCGAACCGCGGAGATCCAGACGGACCCGCGCTGGGAGACGGCGGGGCGGCCGGCCGTGCAGCTCGGCTGTGCACAGGCGGCGGCCGGTCCGGGCGCTTCACTGGGCGTCTGGTGTCGCGTTGCTCGGTTCTGGTGCTGAGCTGCGTTGGAGTTGAAGACGGTGTCTGCTGCCCTCGGCACACCGGCGCGGCGCTCACTGTGAACCCGCTGGACCGGGTTAGCGGTCCCGCTGGTGTTGGCTGTGCCGTGCGGCTAAAGGGGCGAATCTGCCGTGACCCCACGTTAACACGAGTCATTGTTGTTTCCTTTCCCAGTTGCACTGCTGGTCTGATACAGTAAGCGAGTGATTATCTGGACCAGCACCATCACCCCGACTTCCTTCGTCCACAAGATAATGTCCCGGCACTGAAATGGGAGGCAGCGGCTCCAAATCCCGAGGCTTCTGGCCGTTCGCCGGGTCGGGCCCCGGTGCGGATCCGCCCAGTGTCGGACATGACCAGTCCCTGGCCCGGCTGCGAGGCTCCAGGAGCGCCACGCCGTTCGTGTTCACACGGAGGAGGTAGATACAGATCAGCACCCGGAGCCGGTGGGACAGATCTGAACCGTGTCGTGTTGTAATCGGGTTTCCCAGCGGCGGTGCTCACCTTGTACGAGCCTGCTGATAGGTTATATGACATTAATGCACCTTGGAAAATCCTCTAATACAGGTGTAGGTAAGCAATATCAGTTGTTTTTAAATGAACGACTGAAAGATCTAGTCTAAGGCTCTAGATGAATACACACACACATGCAATTAACAACATTAACACCGTATGCCTATAAGTGCAACAATACAGCTGATCTGTCTGTTGCCCAGAAAAGTGGTGAGGAAAAGAGCAGGTAAAATATGGGTGCAAGTCAATACTTATTGAAATATAACTGGGTGCTTTTAATTCAAACTTGTGATGGTTATTCACATTTGTAAGGTAGTTGCCATCTTAAAAGTGCGTGCTGAGTTCCTAGACATGGACTGTTTTAATCAAGGTCCGACTTGGACATTTAAGACGTTAACGCTGGGCAATAGGCCACAAAGCATGTCAGTAATTTGTCAATATACTGCATTATTCTGACTCAGGCAATATATGGTATATATCTCGATGCCATCAAATAGTTTTTGCTGCCACAACTTTCAAACATCGTTTACAAATGAGGTTCTTGGCTCCGTCTCTTGGTTTGAACCCCTGGCTCTGAAGACGCTTCTTTCTTAGCAATCAGCTCCTTTCCACAAGAACGAGGTGCAGTTTGACTGCTTTGCTCTTTCCACTACTACACTACTACTATACTACTACACTACTACCCCCCCATAGGCCATAAATTAAACCTATGTTAGAACATAATGTTTGATTATAATATATTTTGATATTTCAAATTAACACGCCAGTATATACTTTTCTTTATTTCAGATCATGAGGGTTAATTTTATCACCTTTATTTTCTGACTGGGCAAATGGAAAGGGTGAAATACTTTATCCTTATTATTTACTTTAAGTACCGTGTGTTTTTGGTATTTTCCAATGTGATCCCCACTCCCCGGCTGCAATAGGCTCAATGCAGTTTCATATGTGGATCAGAGTGATCTGAAAGGCTCCTAGCTCAGATTTAGTTTTGTCCCAAAGTTGCGCATGGCCTACTCTTCCTCCCAGGAGTCGGCCTGATCCCTCCTTCCGGCTCACAGCCCTTACTCTCCCCCGCAGCTCCCTGTACTATGATGAGGACGGGGACTTGGCCCATGAGTTCTACGAGGAGACGATCGTGACGAAGAATGGACGCAAGAGGGCGAAGCTGAAGAGGATTCAGAAGAATCTAATACCTCAGGTGAGTGTCTGAGCGCCCTCAAGAGGTGCGGCTGCCTGGGAGCACGGCAGCTCCTGACCTCGTTCCGCTGCGTGGCTGTTATTCCTGGAACAGCAGTACGGAAATGGCCACGGTTAGGATTAGGGTTTGGCTCCGGTTATACTGTTCCAGGAACGGCCGCTACACGGCAGGATCGGGCCGCGGTGGAGGTGAACCGCGTGTCTGCCAGTCACGCTGCGTTGCCTGGTTGTCTCTCCGACCGGCGCCGCTCGTATCGACTGGGCAGGGCTCGAGTCGGGTTTGCTGGAGCAGTGATGCACGTGTTAGAGATGTTTGTGTTTGCATTTTTTATTGTAGTCTTCAGATGGATTTGAGAGTTGAGACGTGTGTGTTGTAGTTAATCCCCGTGTGGGTGTCTCTCTGCACAGGGAATAGTGAAGCTGGATCACCCGCGAATCCACGTCGACTTCCCCGTCGTCCTGTGTGAGGTGTGAGGCCACGACGTCTGGAGGAAACACAGCCAGCGCCCTGCGACTCCGTCCCCCCCTTCTCCCTTTGCAGCCCCTCTTGAACTTCATTCTCGCCATGGTGTCTCGGAGAGCGGACAGTGCCGCCGCGTGGATGGGTCGCCTGCCCTGCCCAGCTCATGTGAGGTCTGGTGTGTGTGCTGTGAGAAGAAGGAGGTGGTGACGGGGGGGCACTGATGGGGAAAGCGTGAGAAAAAACACCGTGCAATAGCAACCCGGTTCCTCGCAATCTGTGAAACATACAACCCCATGTGCTCATGTTAGTGGGTTTTTAAGACACGATCTTGCTCCGTTCACTAATCTAGTCTAGCGTCCCTGGAATGTAAAAATCGGCAAAAACTGTCCGTTCATTTTTTTTGTTTCGTTTTGACTCCTGGTTCTTAAGGTCAGTACGTATCTTTGTGACATCATGAAAGAAAAACAAAGTGTGTGTGGGGGGGAGAAATGATTTAAATCTGCAAGTAGGGTTGCATACTTTTCTAAGAACGTCGTTGCGTTAGTGAGGAGCCAGAGAGGGAGAATCTGTGTTTTTCTGCTTCAAACTGATCAATTGACACCCGTGGTTGGAGCAGTAGGAAAGGAAGTGATGCTGAAAGCATGAGTAGATGAGGACCGCGCTTGTGGAAACTTTGGCATTTTAACCAATGCAGTACCTGCCAGTCAGTGATGCTGGACGATGGCTGTGTTTATTTAGGTGGGAATGATTCCTGATGCCGGGAGAGGAGGTTCAACAGCTGGTGAAATTTGTTAATGATTAGTTTAAAAATAACCAACCAATAAAAAAACAATTCAGTTGCACCACTCAAGACAAGCCCCCAAACCAGGTTCGTTTGGCCTGTTATTAAATGTGCACCAGTTTCTTTCAATGCCCCGTCTAAGGTACTAACTGATTCTCACTGGTACTAACATGGCACTTAAGCCGGCAGCACGCGGGAGGGAACTTTGCAAGCAATCGGGAGGCCAGACAGCACACGATGCTCATCTGGCTCAGAGGTGCTCAGTCCTGGTCCTGGCGGGACACTGACCCTGCTGGGGTTTGTGCCAATTGATCTCTCAATTACTTAATTGAACCCTTAATTGAAGTCATTTCCTACATCACAGCCTTTTTATTATTTTTAACGGTAGGTTTAAAGTTAAGTATACAATCGTTTAAGGAAATTCTTGTCAAGGAACCAACTTATCAGTTACACAATTTAAAGATTCAAATGTAATCAAATTATTGAAATAAGCGGCTCAATTAAGTGAGAGCTCAGCAGGGTCAGTGTTCCGCCAGAGTTGAGAACCACTGACCAGGTTATGCCATCTGCCAGAGGCAGGTGTGAGAGGTGTAGCGCTCCTTCATGTCACAAGGTGGCAGGATAGCCATGTTCCTGAGAGAGGGCTTGACGAGCTCTTGGACTGCGGTTTTCAAAGCCAGAACCCCTTCTAGTGGAGCTCTCCGGGCCGGGCCTTGCCAACCTTGGCCGTGCTGTCAACTCCTGTCTTTCCTCTCTGCACCGCAGCCCATTGTTTAGAAGCGCAGATCAGACTGCAGCAGGGCTCCCAGAGGATGCAAGGTCGAGCTTATCTACTTCACAAACTGACACTGAGGAAGCCTAGCAGGTATTTTCCTTTTTTAATGTTTCCAACAGCCAAGTGGAAATGAACGCACCAGAGAATGTGCTTGGAGGATGTTCAGCAGGGTCCTTGATTATCTTCTGCCGTTCCCTGCACGAGCCTCACACACAGTCGGGGGAAGTCTCGGCCAGTTTTGCATCTTGTCTTTATTTAAAATCTCTGATCTGGCATTTGTTGATGCTGGTAAAACACTAAATTTGTAGTGGTGTCAAAATCTTCCCATCATCCACTTACAGTCACTCAAATATCTATTAACCTAAGTCTTGTGTAGTTCGACTGCAGTTTTGGTACTAGAATAACTCCTTGGGTGACTCTACCTTGATCAGTTATCTTGCTTGAAAAAGACCAGGCGAGGCAGTGTGTGGCTTCAGCTCTGTTGTGGCTCAGTTCATTTTGTGTCACAAGCTTTATATGATCTGTTAGCACACTTGTAATGTGAAGAAACTGCCTGAGGCCAACATGGGTGTTGTAGCCTCCTGGGTGACCGTCCACACTCACACCTGCTGCTAGATACCAGAGATGTCTGTTACGCAAGGCTGGTGGTTGAGTAATCCCAAATGTTCTCAATCCAGAATTGATTTGTGGTTCTCTAGTAAGATGCATGCACCAGGACATCACACATGCCCCCCCCCACCACGTCCCCTGTGTTTAATGAAATGAATGTCAAATGTGCGGGAGATGCCCTTTTATGCAAGTTTCTGTCTGAGACGCTTTCTGTGCGAGATCCATGTTAACAGCTGAAGGAGGCTGTGTGGTGGAGGGCCTGGGTGGGGGGAGCAGCTGGTGCAGATGTGACCTTATAAACCACATACAGGTCCAACTACCGCATGGGCTTACCTGTGACCCCTGTAAGGGGCGACAGTACTGGTGAGGGGTGTTGTGTGCCCTTTCATATGACCACCCTCAGGACAATTCCCTTTGAACACTTCTCTTCTCCCTTTTATGAAGCCCCCTGTTGTTTTAAAGCTAGTCTGTAAACGGGTGCCCCAGACCTGCCAGGGATGTCCTTCCCGGGCCTTTGTTTCCTCTGCACCCTGAATGGAGGGACTGCCCATGATAAGGATGAGTTGAACTTGCCTTTGTGGAACAAGTGATTAATCGGAGGCAAGGATGAAGTCTAGTATTGATGTATAAAAATCATATACACAATTCCGAAGCACTTGCCCCTCAGCCTGTGCTTAAAGAAACCACCACGTTCACCAAAGGAAATCAGAACGTGGTTGCTCCACTTGGCTTTGATTGTTTAGTTTTCTTGAAGTGAAGTTAGAGACTCCACAGATCGCACTAGCCCCCCTGAGAGACTAAACCAAAGCCCCTACTGGAGGTCTGCCAGCTACAATATGCGGATTAAAAACTAAATAAAAAAGCATAAAGTCTTACTCATGTTTCTAAGTGTGGGTATCACTTCACAACAGCTCATTCCTTTTTTATAAATAAGGGTGGATTGATGAGTGGGGTGTGAGATGAACTCTTGAAGCATGGCTTGTTACTAACTTGTACATTTGCCAATATCTTCCCTCTGCACTGAAAACTGGGACTGTCAAACACATGATGTTTAGTAGTTTGCAAAATACAGCCTAAAATACACTGCAGGCGAAGATTAATGGATAATAATTAGAGCAGCAATGATCAAAAAGCAACATGATGGATGGGTGTGGGTTGTGGAGTTCAAATTGTGCTCATTTCTTCCAGTGTGCATGTCTTGTTTCATTTTTGTTTTCATTTGTTTCCAAATACAACTACATTACAAAGTATAACAATTATGTGAAATATGCAATTTTGAAATCTTTTCCAGATCTTTTCCAGGTCTGCTGGTTTGACCGAAATGCTTTATTTTCATCTTTGGGGGAGTAAATTATAAATGAGAGTTCTGCATCGACACCCAGTCGTTACGCTCTTGAAAGGGTTAGCCAGCCATCAAGGCTGGGCTTGACCTTGTGTCCTTGACCTGTATTGCATCATTGGGGCTGAGGCCTCCACTTGATCCAGGAGATCAAAACACTTTCCACCCTTTTTTCCCCTCCCAAACAAATAAACTGCTTGCAAAAGATCAATGTATTAAACTTCCTTGCTGACCCAAAGCTCAAGGTCTTCAACTTGGTGAACTGTTTTAAAGTGAAAATGCCCCTTTCTTGATGTTTGTGGTGCGAGTGCGGCAGTGCCCTCTGCCCGAGCCGCTGCTGTAGCCCTTTCCAGGACTGCAACTTGGGATGCGTTGCAGAGAGGGTTCACTCGGGTCTCTTTACTAGCAGAGTGCTTGCGGCGGGGGTCAGACCTTTATTCTCACTTGGACTTGGTGGACAATGAATTGCCCCAAGGTGGGCAGAAACTCCAAATGCACACAACTCGAATGCGAACCCCAGCTGATCTGTGAAGGGACCTGTGTGAACACTTTTAAATTCTTTGCATACGAGATGCAGTTACTTCTGATGCTGTGACTTCACTTACTATTTCTTTATGGCAAGAGTGGTGTGCTTACTAACTGAGCCCAACCAGCCCAAGCTTGATCTTTATGCTCTATCAAAGTCTGTGTCTCTTTATTCACTGTGAAATTCGTGTAAGACGGACCTCGACTGGGTTCTTGGCCAGTGTAGGAAAGTGAGGTTGGCCATTTTGATTCTTGGTGTGATTTGAGCTTTGGTGACTGCCATATAATGCCAGTCTACGTGGCAGCATGGTGGTCCTCATACTCTGCTTTCACGTTACTGGTGTATCCTGGAGAGATGTGCTTTGGCACTTATGTAATTCACTATCCTCCCACTACAGACAGCAGCTTAATTGGCAGGTAATTCCAATGACCGCTGTGAAAACAAATCATGTGATCATTAAGGGCACTTGCATGTTTACTGCTGGCATGTGTAACTGCTGGTTCTGGCATGTTCTAGGACTTAGACAGGTCTATTAATCCTCATTGTCAATAGTAGTAGTACAGTGCTCTAACAGAATCTACAGTTAGAGGTCCATCATCTTAAGATCCAGCGATTGGCTTTTCAAAGACTTCTAAACCCGTACTGTTTTGGTGCAGGGAGGGGAAGGAGACGACGCGGCTCTGTCCTCCGGGAGATCGCCTGTCACTTTATAGTTTTGGCAAAACACAAATGTAAAGAAAATGCTAGTTTGTAACAAAAGGGGAGGCTGTGTTTTAATGTACTGTGTAAATACATAGCTGTGGTGTTCAGTTCCTTCAGGCACCACCCCAATCCAAGGACATGTCTGCTTATTTTCCAGTGTGTATATATTAAATTATATACTGTGTGCAGCACTAAGTACATATTGCATATCTTGGAGGTGGGGTGAAACTATGTGAGTAGATAAATAAAATACAAAATCAGTTTGTTCATTATTTATGGATGATTTTTTTAAGTTATGAGAATATTTGTTTATTTGTCCTATTTTTGTTTTAAAATAAAGTTCCTCAAGTCAACCGTTTGTGGCTCCTCAGCCGTTATCCTTCTTGTATCAGCTAGATAACACGTGTGAATATCAGGCCCTGAAGAACATGCTTCAGTCTGCATTCGGGGTGGTGGAAGTCAAGCACACGCCACGGGTAGCCTATTGAAGCTGAAGAACCCCCTGGTCTGGGATTCCCCTGTTGAAAGCAGTAGAAGTGGGAAAGAAGAGAAGGAGGAAAGAAAATCACATACAAACAGTCCAGCTCTTGGGCAGGTGAGGAGCTGCCTGGGCAGAGTAGAGCGTGCCATCATGAGGCACCTGGGCAGGTAGAGCGTGCCATCATGAGCCACCTGGGCAGGTAGAGCGTGCCCTGAAGAGCCGCCTGGGCAGGGTAGAGCATGCCATGATGAGCCTTTTCTCCTGAGTTGCTCTAAACTGTGACTTTCTTCTGATGCTCTTCCGTTTCCCCTTGGCCATCCCACCCGCCACTGCCACTCCGGACATCCCCCTCCACAATGGAAACTGTGACTTGGGAGGATATTTGTGTGCGCGATGATGTGGAGAAAGTCCTGACGCTGTCGACCCTCTGCGATGTTATCACTGGCCCACAGGAAGCCGCACTAGTCCCAGTCCTTGTGTCCCATTGTTTGCCTTGAACAAACCTGTGTGTTACAAAAATGAAAAGGAAAAATCAGAATCATCAGAATCCTTCCTTTATAGGCCTATTTATTTGTATGCTTGACTTTTTACGGGAGTTTGAAATAAAGCTTCGATTCTTTTATGAGATTGTAGGCCAAATGTACACTGACTTTGTTTGCTAAAATAAGCTTTTCTGCAAGACTGTGCAGGCCGAGGGGAGAACTTTTCTACCTGATCGGTGTGAGCTTTTTTCCTGCGTTATTAGCAGCTCATTGTTAAAACTCTCCAGCTGGATTCCTTAAATAACTGGTGTATCTATTACCTTTTAGAACACAAGAACAAATGGTATAACTGCATACAGAAACGTATACTAGTTTGTCTTGTAAATGCACAGTAATACAAGTTTTGGCTGCATTCCCATCTCTGAACTGCAGATCCCTATGACACACGTTCCCGTACGGAGAGGGAAGTGTGTGTTCAGGGTGTGTCGAGAGGCTCAGTTTTCCCGCTCGGTTTACTTCAGAATGTAAAATTCCCGTGAAGTGAGCACTTCCAGTCTAGCTCAAAACTATAGGGATGAGCACCAGCACGCCCAGAGCTGCAGGGGTTAATGATGGAAAATGCTCCTTAAATGTATGTCATTTTTGTTTGCTTCAGCAGGCAGTGACATTTAAATAACAGATTCCTGGACTCCCGTTAACAGGAGGGAGGGTGAACCAGCTGAAGGTCAACAGCCACTGGAGCGTGGCCAGACCAGAGCTCTTTGAAATGCTTTTTTTTGTGTCTCCTTTGAAGTCAGACTTTCTGCCCCCCCGTCTCCCTTCGCAGGAGACCATTCAGCTTCTTTATAGCGATTCGATTTTCTTTTTTCCTAAATGACTTGCTAATTTTATCCCCTTTCAGCTTTTTTTTTTTCTTCACTCAGGCTGCAGAGTCGCACTGAGTCTAAGGTATGTTTTTGTCGTTTGGAGTGTTTCAAACTGCACTGAATGCTGGATATTATTTCTGTGAATTGTGCACGATGACAACAAATGAAATGGCAGAAACAGTCATTTGAATGTGCTTCCCTCCATCCCTCTGTTGATTGTGTTGATTGTGGACACTGATGGGAGCTGTGCATCCCTAGCTAAACAGCTCCAGTTCATGCTTATCATAGTCTGAACACATTATTAAAATTTGCATAGTCTTAGGAGTCAAAAAGATGCCATTTGGATATGCACGATTACATTAATTTTGGAGTACTGCCTCAATCAACGGGACAATGAAGCTGTTCACCACACAAGCCACACAACCAGCTGTATTTCTGAAATAATCTCTCAGTACACAAATAATTCTGGGCATCATATTTCACTTAACCCCATACAGTTCCTCTTCCAGAGTGGAAATATAGTCACATATAGAGTACTTACTTATTTTAGACTACCATACCTCTGCTCAGGACATGGAACACTGACTTCACTGCATGCATCAGTGATTTAAGGATGTCACTTTCCTGTGCTGGTGCTTTATACTGCTGCGGTGGATGCTGGAGAAAGAGGAAAGGGGGAATGAGGAAGTAGGTGCACCTAGAAAAGTAAGCAAAGCTAAATAAATAGTTGATTATATTTATGCTTCCCGGAGAAGAAGCATAAATTGCCCCTTGTAATTGCATAATGTCATCTACATGCATCTGTCAGAACCAGGCAGCAGCAGGGAGAGACCCAGCCAGGGAAATGTCCATTGTTCTCCTGTGAGCTTTCAGTGGCTCTTTCTGCCACTCGGACCAGGAGAGATCAGAAGCTCCCTATTTTATTGACTTCCTTTGCTCCTATAATGGCAGGAAGCAGCACAGAGGCAGAAGGAAGGGAGTCACTGGAGGGCAGAGACAGGCAGTGATGGGGGGTTGGGGGCAGACAGAGGTGGTAGTGAAGTCACATCTCACTGTAGAGGTATTTCATTAGTAAGCTGCTTGTGCTCATTGTGCTACCCCGTGCCTTGTGGTGGTCTGTATTCATGGGATTTGCTTACTGTAAAGTGGACTGTAAAGGACAGGGACTCCAGAAAGCTTAGCTACCAGGTAAGTGTTGATTTTGTGAAGATAAATTACTGTCTTACTCCTAGTAATTTGGGTGTTTTTAAGGTGCTAATGCACATTGACCATAATTTCTCTCCCTGGATTTCATAAATTAAAAGTAAATATATATTTCATAATCATATAAGAGTACCTCTGAGTTTTTCAATGAACTAAAAACTGCAATTCTTAAGAAAGTGAAAATACTGAATTTAAGAGATAACAAAAATGTTCAGTCATTTTTCTTCTGAATTCTTAAAATTAAAGGCAATGAACACATACAGGCATATATATCACCATCAGCCCATATCATCCACTGCTGGATGAAGGCCTCCACAGCTTCTCTTTTCAACATCACACCTGCAAAGGTTATGAATTCACATTTTATGTGGTCATCTTCTATTATTTTTTGTCATTTAGCTGACACTCTTATCCAGGACGACTTACATTTGTACCCATTTATACAGCTAGGCATTGTACTAGAGCAATCTAAGTGAAATATCTTGCTCCCTGGGATTTGAACCCACAACCTTCCACACATGAGTCCAGAGCCCTAACTACTACTCCACAGTGCTGCCATAATTCTATAATTCTAGGTATTATATATATTCTTTAACAAAAACAAAAAATGTTGTGCACTGCAGTGCTTGTTGGTTCTCAAAGGTGCTGACCAATATAAGGCACTTACTTACTGTACCTGCCTGTGTAAATTGGAAGTTGTAATATGTATTCTATTTTGAATTGCTATGTTTTATGTAAATTTAATTTGTAATGATTGATGCCTTTATTGAACTGTATTTTTGCACTTATGCTGTAAGTCGCCCTGGATAAGGGCGTCTGCCAAGAAATACAAATAATAATAATAATAATGTATTTAATTTTATTCTAGAACTGTGTGTGAGAGATAGTGGTTTAAGTAATTAATAAATGAATAATTATGAATGAATGAATTAACCCTTTGTGTAACCCACAGCCAGGCTGTGATAACGGTGATAATGCTTTTTAATTCATCTGCTTTAAAGTCAGGCTTTCTGCGCAGGTCAAATTGGCTTTGGTGATTGGGAAGCCAATTCACCTTGAGGCTCTGCACTTTTTTCTTCTTCACAAATTCCTGCGCTGACCATGGCCAGCTGTGTGCACAGATAGAGACATAAAGACCTTCAGAAACAGAAACAGGCGAGACACAGAGCCAACTCCTCCGTCAGCGTTACCCAGCCGACGCGGGCTGCGGTGTGCGCCACGGCGGCGCTGTTGGGCTTCAGAGACTCCGGCCTGACTGGACCCGCTGAGCCGGACCCGGACCTACAGCACCACACTTTCTCCAAATAAGGCAACTTGAATTAAACCATGAACTTTAAAAACATGTTTTACAGCAAACGGGTACAAAAGCACAGAAAGCAAATCGCAGCACACGATGTCGACTCTGAACCCTGTACCCATGTGTACCGACTGATGGCATTCTCGGTTAAGAGGCGATTGAGCGGAAGGGTCAGCAGGCAGAGATGCGAGGGGCTGCCCTGCGGTGTCCCTCGGGTTCGGCGAGGAGCGTCTGTATGAAATACAAGCACTGAAGACATAACATCCCGGGTCCTATGAGTTAAAGGTGCGCCGAGCTTGCCTGGTTCTGACAAAGACGTCGAGTTGCAGTGCTGTGAAACTTCGGCAGTGTAGCCCTGCACCTTGGGAATAAGAGCAACAACACAACCCCCATTCAGATACAACAAACGAGTCTATTCCGGCGTAGTTTCATTGTTGCATGTGTGACTAAAATATAATATAATATATACAGGCCATATTGCAATATTTTATATATTCCCATTGACTGTGATTATTTAATCATAGACTGTTTAGTTAGCTGAATCTTTCACTGGGTTCAGTGTGGACCACTGTCCAGACACCGGGGTCAGTGTGGACCACTGATCAGACACCGGCTTGAGATTTCCGCATTGACTGTCTATTGGAAACAATGTTCGTTTTCTTTTGGGTATTTTGTAACATGGCACATGAATGTTGACAGAAGCATTTCTCCTCTTTACACGCAAATTAGAACTAAGCACAACAAAACTAAACCAGTTATTTACTAACTATTTTAGTGTCACGTCGTGTATGAGGCGGCTGGACCCAGTGTAACTTGTTGTAACACTCCCGCAGTTTGAGCACAAAGCCCAGCCCAGAGCGCTCATGGCGGCGGGCTGAGTGAAGCCCCGCACAGTGTAACGGGACACGGCCGCCGCTCCTCGGCTCAGCGACCCTCCTCCTCCGGCGCGCCTGCGCTGCTCTCCTCGTCAGCGGAACAGACTATTTCTGTAAGCGTGGGGAGGACTGGACCGCCAGCAGTGAGTAGACCTGATAAAGAGTCAGTTATTTAGAAGACAATCAATTGAATTCGGCGTGTGCGTGTATATCCTGATACAAAGTGAACAAAGACGCAGTTTGAAAGTGTATCTGTTGCGATATATCCGGTCGATGCTCCTTGTCCCCCCCGCGGCCCTGTGTGACTGCGCCGCGCCGGCAGCGCCGCTCCAGCCCGGGGGAAGCTCGGCAGAGACGCGGGGCTGCGGGAGGAGGCGGGTCGCGGCGGCGGAACAATAGGATGGAGAAAGAAAGTCCCAGCGAACCCAGCAGCACGAGTTTCCATATTAAAAAAACCCGGGCTGGTCGTGTGTGGCTGTTGTGTCAGAGCCGAGCCGGGATGACTGCGGTTCCAGGTCCAGTTTCCCGGGCGCGATGAAAGCGCTCGGCCGTCAGCTGCACCTTTACCGAGGGGATTTCAGCGGACAGGTACCGCGCCGGCTCGGTTCCCGCCTGTAAATGAGCAGCAGCGCTTGGGCTCCATGTCGAGAGCCCGTGTGAAGTTTCCACTCAGAGAAAGTTTGCGGCCAGGAGTCCCTGGTTGGACCGGCAGCTCCGGTGTGACCGCAGTCCGTGCGCTGGACTCTTCACCACAGCATGCTCGGTACATCGGCAGCCCGGATCCGGATTAATGCCGTGTGTGTGTGAACTGTGCGCGACTGACACCCGTTTAACACGCCCGTGGGTTCAGTGTTTCACATCGGGACGCCGCTCAGTCTCAGTTCACTAACTAACTGATAGAGCTGCTTGTGTTAATGTTTGGGACGTGTTTTTTTAAGATGTGTCTTTATACTTTAGTATTATAAATATGAAATGAAATTAGTATCCTGTCTTAAGACTTTACTATTCGCAGTTTCCTTTCTTCAGTTCTATAACCAGTTTAACCAACATTTTAACTAAACTGTCATAAAAGGCTTAAACTAAATTATTGTGCAATGTATCTTGTAATTCTACCAGTGTTTTTGTTAAACTAAATTATGTTAATATTTCTCAAACTGAAATGACAGATGTGAGGTCTTTGCAAAATATTGTATAGCCGCCACAAAAACACTGTAAATGTTATGAACAAATACACCAGTGTAATCGTGTGCAATTTTCATTTCTAGGGTTGGATGAATGTAAATATTGAGCTTTTTTTGGCTGAATTGCATTTTGAAGAATTGTATTTCTGTTATAAACAGTGATGATAATAGCAGCTAATAATTCTTCTGAAGTTTCTAATCTGCAGACACGCTTCTCCCAGAATATCCCTCGTCCTGCTCTGGTCGGTCTGTCTCCGAGGCTCATTCATGTCCAGTCTCCAGCCCTTTAAGACTTGTTGCAGCACAGGAGGGAAGTTGGGGAAATGGTCCCTTTGAGTGTTTACTGATGATTTTATCTTTGTTTTTTATCAGCAGACACCCAAGCGCCTGTGAAATCCACTCTCCTGCTGCCATCATGTCTTGTATCATTTGCTTCCTGCCAGTCTGGGTCTTCTGTCTGGTCCCCCTTATGAGGTCGCAGTCCTGCTGGACTGGTCAGATGAAGTCAGCCAGACGTCCCCTTCTGTCCAACAAACCCCTGCTCTTAGCCTGGAACGCCCCAACAGAGGACTGCCGGCCGCGCCACAAGGTCATCTTCAACCTGGAGCAGTTTGAGATCACCGCTTCCCCCAACGAGGGCTTTGTGGGGCAGAATCTCACCATCTTCTACAAAGACAGGCTGGGGCTGTACCCGTACTATGAGAAAGATCAGACCGCCGTCAACGGGGGGCTCCCCCAGCTCAGTAGCCTCCAAGATCACCTGCAGAAGATACCCAACGGGGTGAACAAGTACATTCGGGACCGTGACGCCAAGGGGCTGGCTGTCATCGACTGGGAAGAGTGGCGCCCGCTGTGGATACGCAACTGGGACAGCAAGGACGTTTACCGCAACGTGTCGCGTGTCCTCGTCTCCAGTAAGAACCCCAGGTACACCAAGGAGGCGGTGAACAGGGTGGCGCAGCAGGAGTTCGAGCTGTCAGCCAAGAATTTCATGCTGTGTACGCTGAAGGAGGCCAAACACCTGCGGCCCAACCAGCTGTGGGGCTTCTACCTGTTCCCCGACTGCTACAACCACGACTACAAGAACTCCCTGGAAAACTACACGGGCCGCTGTCCCGATGTGGAGGTCAGCCGCAACGACCAGCTGGCCTGGCTGTGGGAAGAGAGCACCGCCCTGTACCCCTCCATCTACATGGGCACCGTGCTCCGGTCCTCCGGCTTCGGCCGCCAGTTCGTTCGCAACCGCGTGAAGGAAGCCATGCGGCTGGCCTCAGTCGGGGATGGACCAGCACGCCCCGTCTTTGTTTACGCGCGGCCCACCTACACTAATGAGATGACCCTGCTGACGGAGGTGAGCTTTACTGGGCGTGACTGAGGTCACGTCGTGCTGGGTGTCAGGCGGGGGATTGCAGAAATCACAGGTCTTAAAACCAAAGCCACTTAGAGATTTGGGGGTTAACTTTGCATCAACATCTGCTGCTGCGGTTCCACGTAGAGCAGGGCTCCTGTTGTCTGTGTCCATGACGGGCCAAGCGCAAGGGCCGCCCGCCTCCTGCACAGGACGTTAGCAGCACGTTGGTCTTCGAGCCTCAGCAGCGAGGCCTTTGTGCGAACCTGTCCACCTTGTCTGTGAAGATGTATGAAATCGATGCCATGATAATTTTAGGACTCTGGATTTGGGAAAGATTAACGAGTGTTGTCACCGCCATCAGCTTAATCGTTTCCTTCGTTAAGACTTTGCCGATTGTATATTTTAAAATAAGACATCCTTTCAGATTTTTTTTTTTTTTTTAACGAAAACTTCTACAGAAAGGTGTATTTTTGCGGGACGATTACTATTGTTGTTGTTTTAGCTCCGTGGTGGGCAACTCCCACCCTCTAGAATAAAAAAAAAAAAAAAAAAGAATAAAGTAGTATATTTATGACAACTGCTTATTTTGTATCAATGTGTTAGTCCCTTAATACATTGTTGATATTAATTTAGGTTGCTCACCCCTGTCTTAGCTGAATGCCATTGCATGTGGAGACGAAGACCAGGCAGCTGGTCTTCGGATGTGGAGGCTGTTCTGTGAGAATCGGGATTCGTCTGTGAAGTGATTGGTCGCACTGACCTGCTGTCCGTGGAGCAGCACTTTGTGGCATCAGACACGTCTCAGTAAGAGCATCCAGCAGCCTTTGATTGAAGAGCAGCTCTCTGAACACAAACTCAGCTTCAATCTGGAGGCTCTCGCTAATGTTTGTAAAGCTGGGGTTCAGCGAAAGAGTTCAAATTTCAGGAGCTGGTTTTATTAAATACTTATCCTGGCAGAGATGAACAAGAGGCCAGGAGGGAAGAGAAGAGCAAACGTCAGTAAATGGACCTGATTTGCCCGGACAGGCTCTGAGCGCAGGCCTACTAATTGCTATATATTGCAGAAACAATAGACAATTTGTAAGCCACACAGCCAAAGATAGTGCGACACTTACAGTGAGAGTGTAATTACCGATCGACAGCCTTACAATAACATCCAAAGCTTTAACGTGTTGTCTTTCTACTTGACCACAGTCCACTTCCTGAGAAACCCGTGCTTTCAAAGTGAAAGCTGATGGGTCTCAGTCCTTACTGGGCAAAGTCGCACTTCCCTCAGTCTCCTAGCTTGCTGAGGGAACTTTAACTGGAAGAACGACAGGGCGGCCCATGTGGCGAGGCACTCGTTCTGAGTGTAATACGAGTCTGTTTCTAAAATGCTAGTATGTATTTTTATTGGAACCGAGGCTTTTTCAGCGGGCGGAACTAATTGAAAACTAAAGGGCCCAATGCAGCATAAAATATCGGCAGCTGTCTGTTTAATTTGCATAGTTTGACAAAAAACTTTTCCACAATGAGCAACGTTGTCTTTTTAATGGCCTTTGGGTGTTTAGTTTATTATTATTCTTTTTTTAAATGTGTATTTCACCCATGAAACACATCTGTTATTTGCCAGACAGACCCTTGGTGTTTAGGTTGATCATTACACTGGAAGCAGTGCGTCTGTGTAAATGAAGCGCTCGGGTTTGGAGTGACTGTGGACTTTTTACTGCAGCAGTCTTTTATAGCCCCTCACCCTGTTTGTCTTTGTGCATCCAAGGAGAGAGAGACTCATCAGGTCATCCCTCACAGTGCCTGGACGCCTGGGATTTTAGTTTCACAATCTTTTTAGTTCTGGAGAAACGCAGCCTTTCCAGATAAGCCCCTGTTGGGAAGAGAGAAACAAATCCCTTGCGTGTGTCCCCAGGTCTCAAGCAGTTCTCCCTTCCACTAATAGCGTAGTCCTATAGTTATACATCTGACTCCTGAATTTTAAACTCTTTTTGGTGTGAGGATTTATATTCAGCCTTTCAAGAGTTTTAACAAGGCATTTAAAAGGGGTAATTATTTTCCCTGCCCCTCTAGAACCCCAGGGCTAGGGGTGAATATGGTGCCTCTAGAGAATGTTTTCAGTCACCTGAAAATAATGTTGTTTGTTCCCACAGTTTGATCTGGTCTCCACAATTGGGGAGAGTGTGTCTTTGGGAGCCGCTGGCATTATCTTCTGGGGAGACTCCACCTATGCCAGCAGCAACGTAAGTGTCGCCTCCTTAATTTGTACTCACAATTAGGCCACAGTAAACTGTATGACAGTAACTATCAGCAGTAAGCTGTTTCTTCTTCACCTGCACAAAGCCCTGAATTTGAATATATACAGTCGACGAAGCAGAATAGATCCAGCTGATGTGAGAATAGGTTTCCCCTTTGCAGTCTCTTATGGTTGAGGTGCTGTTTGGGATACTTCTGAAAGATGGGCATCTCTTCTGATTGTTGTTGTTTTTTTGGCGGAACTATAGGCTAGCTGCACAAAATTGAAAGACTACCTGCAGGGGGCGCTTGGCCGGTACCTGCTGAACGTGTCCACAGCGGCAGAGTGGTGCAGCAGGGAGAGGTGCAGCTCTAATGGCCGCTGCATGCGGAAAAACCCCAACGAGGACGCGTACCTCCACCTGAACCCTGCCAGCTTCACCATCCTGCAGAAGGGAGGCAGCCTGAAGGTGCATGGTCAGCTGAGCGCGGGCGACCGGGACACGTTCCAGCGGCAGTTCTGCTGTCACTGCTACACTGGGTACAAGGAGGACTCCTGCACCCAGACTGAGACCGGGCAGCGCTGGGGCCACTCCCCGGGCCTGAGGACCACTGTGACCAGCCTTCTGCCTTCGCTCGGCCTCTTGTGGCTGCTATTCTAGAGCAGGGGCCCACGGCCACCCCTGCAGAAAAACAGGATCCCTTACCCAGCAAGGACCGCTCCTCGGCCAAACATGGCAGATGTTCGCTACCCGTCAGTCCTGGTAGTGCTCTACAGATGGAGGAGAAGAAGTGAAGAGGGATTTGTGTTTTAATTTGTAGTACTTCTTCCTGATATGGTGCCTTCTTGGGGAAGGGTGCACAGACAGCTTGTGGCTGTATGCAGTTGCCAAGCATTTAGAGAGAAAAGTGAGTTAGAAAACAAAGCAGTTTCCCAGATAACCTGTTTACAGATCCCCCTTTTTTCTGTGTGTCCGCATCATAGAGGGAGAGAGCTGAGGGGCAGCCTGACCAGGGAAGCGATCCCCACAATGAGCTCTCCAGTCCACCAGCATTTCTACAACAATACTAGTGGTATCGTTTCCATTTCAGATACGAGACATTGATCTCAAATGTGCCTATAAAAGAAACTCTGCGAAGCAGTCCAGCTGTGCCAGTAAACCACACTCCCCTGGGCTGGTGCAATTGTGAAACTTTGAAGCCAAATATCTCTGGAGGATTTGAATCTGTTCTCTCCTCATTCTGTTCCACTATTGTCTCAGACCTAATCCAGATCTCTGAAATGGGTTTTGTTTTTGTTCTTCCTATGTCTGCATTTCTTTCGAGTACGTGTAGAAGCACTGTGCTGTACGAGCCTTCTTCACACTTTCTGAATTGTCTTTTACTGATTTATTTTCTATTCATCCACTCTCACTAGTGTCTGATTACACTCCCTACTTTATATTGTGAGGGATATAATGCAGCAATGCAAAAAGTAAATAATGGAAACACAGCAAAAACAACCTGGGAAAACAGTGCAATCATAGCTTCACTTTTAAACTTGCAGTGTCTTGATTCTTGATGTTGGAAACACAAGGAACTTTAACTTAGTTCTGGAAATTGATTGAATCTTTATATGTATTTGTTTTAATTGTAAGCAATATTTTTGTGGATAAAACTGGAACTTTAAAATGTTTGAAATTGCTGTTCATGTCTGTGTGTGGATGATTGTGATAATGTATGTGTAAATGACTAATACACAGACTGGCTGCAAATAATACTCATTGAATAACATTGATCCTTTTTTATTTGCTATAGACATTTTCTCTTAATTCTACTGATGAAACATAAATATCTATCAAACCCTCTTAACAAATGTGAAATCTCTCGCACAATGTGTGCTAATATAAAAATGTGCCAACTGTTGTACCTGCAGTGCATCAGGCCTGCTCTGTCCTGTCTTCCTTGCACAGACACACACCCTATTGTACCAGCAGTGTTAACACACACATTAACCACCGTCCACTATTTATCAATGGCTTGCAGGCCCTCCCTCGGCCTTCCTGCTGCAGTCTGGGTGTGACGCTTTTCCGCCCCTGTTCCTCTAGGCTCTTCGTCCCGCAGGGCGTTGAGGTGCCACTGCAAACGTAGGTTTCGGTTCATACACAGGACTGAGCTCAGAGATTTTAACCGTTTCCTCCTTACATTATTTTCTTTTCTTTTTCAAAGCGCTGTTACCTTTGCAGCTTCGTTTGCCAAGAAGCAGAACTCACTGGCGGTCATGGCATGCTTATAAAACAAAAACAACCAAAATACAAAATAGAGTTTAAAACGAATGTTCGGGAGGAGAAGAACCCCCCCAATGCCACATCACTGCCCCAAGCAGAGCCAGTGAGATATGCCCTCACGTTCACAAACCATCATGCTTCATGCCTGCATGTCTCCGAACACCATCCCTCCGCCCCCCGGGCTCTGCCCACCTAGTGGGGGGTTCTGATGCCTCAAGGTCAGCCAAGCGGTTTAAACCCAAACTCTCATTACTTCAATCACTACTTCTACCAGCTACTTCTATAGAGGTTTGTCTGAAGTACTGAAACAAAATAAATATGTTGTTCCAGTCTAAACCACGAGACACGGGTCAGGGTGCTGTGGATAGAAGTTCTGCTAACTGGTTTGTACATGTGATAATGTTTGTCCAGGGGGACAGCTGTGTGGCAATAGCTGTATTGACTGATGACTGTTAAGCCTTTGAGCAATTGCAAAATACGAGTACCAGTCCATCCTGAAATTCTTTTCATCAAAGCCACGCACCACGGGGGCAGGACATGAGTGTAAAAGCTCTGCTGGTTTCCCTTGATACCTAGTAAACCTTGAAATAATCGCACATTGCCTCTGACCTGCCAGTGCTCTCGGGCAATTTAGTGTGTGTGTGTATTAATGTGATGTTATAAATATGAAGTACGTACAATGAATGCTTTCCGTATCCTAAAAAAAACCTTTATTTGTTTTATATGACAATCCACACACAACACACATGCACAGAGACAATGTACTTCTGTCACATCAAGGTATAAACATTTAATCTTTTTGTATTTGTGACCGATATTTGCACAGAATGTTTTTTCCAGATTGTGTTGTAGGAGAGCTGTTCTCAAGCCCACAGACAGAATAGTTATACTGGAATGATTTCTGTATAATTCATGTGACCTTAAGAATGGAGAATTCCTGTGGAGTTTCAACTTAATACAAATTAAAGCCCATGTTTGTGACACATTTAAAAACAAAATAAATCTACCCCACTACATAAAAGTGTCCAGGTCAATATGAGCATCACGTCTCAGGGCGATGATCTTATCAGATTGTGTGAATGGGCGCAGTGTACATGACAGTCAGAAAAGCAATCCCACCATCATTATACAACCCTTGTTTTTTAACTTTTATTTTTCTCTTGCTGGCCTTTCCTGATGGGACATTTTATTTTTATGTTTTATTTTTTCTTCTTTGGGATCCCTTCCAAAATAGGGCGAACCGTTGCTGCCAAAAGTAATATTATTGGTCTTGAAGCACAGAGAAAGCCTTGTTTTCTAACTTAAACCAGACCCTGAGCAGCGCACCCTGGGATCTCTTCAATTTACTAGCTTTTGCTCCCTGACCCCCCAGCAGGGGCAAGACCTACAGTCTGCTGGAGTGTTTGTCAGACTCACTGAAGTAGTTTTAATGCTTCCCTACCACAACTATGTCCATGATAGAAGAGCACATACACACAAAGCATACACTTCTCTCTGATTACATTCTCTGCCCTGAGGCACACGGCTGAGAGGAGATCAGTTCAGTTTGATGGGAAAATAATAGGAGCTTGGCTTGTTGCTTGACTGACTCAGAAGGTAATGTTAGTTTGGAGGGGATCCCTTGGGAGCTTTGGGCTCTAGTGCCTGTGTGGCTGGCTTTAAAAGACATTACAGTCAAGTTGAGTCATTGATCACATTGTTACACCCAGAGATTCAGAGCCACAAGGTGTCACTGTTCAATTGGCTACCTGTTAAGATGTTTCAATGCACTGTCAAGCTTCACAGTTTCCTTCAGTCCCAGTGTGATTCTTAATAAATAATGTGAGGAATATATTGTTCTATTGTGTGTGTTTTTTACATGAATCACTCATCTGATGCTCTCTCTAAATATATATGCTAAATAGCTTAGCAACAAGGGACTTTCCTGTTTTATGGCTTGGGACGGAAAATGGTTTCACATTATCAGCTGTTTGATAGTGCTGCCTGTTCTCCTGAGGGTCAGATGCAGTTTAAGGGGAAATGCTGAGTAAGGCTGTCAGGATGTTTGGCAACACCAGAGCCCAAACAGGTCAGCAGCTCCTACCTCATGACTTTGTAACCCTTTCGGCACTGAGGCCTGTCTTATCACTGTACTGCCGTCCTATCAGCTTTCTCTGGGCTGGACTCTTTCCGGTTCTGAGTATTGTTATTGTGCAGTGTTATTTACTTAATGATATTCTATTCAAGCCCTAAAGCGGGAGGGAGTTGGCCTTTCCATGAACTGTTAACGAAACCATTTAAACCTTGAAAAAAAAAAAGTTCTCTTCTAGTTTTTGCTCGTTCCTCTCGAAATGTCCCAACTGTCCTTTAAGTGTATTTTTATTTTTATTTCCCCATCCATCCAACCCAAATCATATCTATATCTATATGTAAATGCATGCCGGTGGCCTGCGGTGTTCAGGGGAGTCAAGTGGAAAATGGCTGCCGGTGGGGGCGCTGGAGAAACTGGCTTAGTTTTTTCCATGTAATGTTCTGAGAAGCCCTGCCTGCTGCTTTGAAGTATCTCGCCCCCTACTACTCTACCCGGACTACTGTTTTTGAACCAAAAACCTAGATATGTAATTAGTCCAAATCCACATCCAGCTCTCTACCACTCCTGCTGGGAAGGGGCCTGAGCCCTGAGACCTGTATCTGATGAGGACTATGGTGTGAGAAGATGTGCATGACAAAACATCCCATCTGTAGACATATAACCAACCACTGAACACCGATGGTTAAATTAGGTCAATTGCCTTAATCAACTTTGACATATATATATATATATATATATATATATATATATATATATATATATATATATATATATATATAACTTTGGATAGCATGATCATACTTTCATGTATTACCATTCAATGAATTGTCAGTTTAAGATTGAATCGGAACATTGTAACTGAAATAGTGATGACAGATGAGTAGGGTTACATTTAGCAGCTTCATTCATGTATAATTATACGTGACAATGTCAGGCATTAAAAGACATTCAACTATAGGGTGGATGAATAAAGTGTACACCTGGACTGATCAAAGTATACATCCTTGTCTGTTGTGAATCAGATAGCTTTAATGTAAAATTACATAAAACAACAGAATATATCTATCTATACATATATACATGTTTATCTATCTCTCTATCACTATATACACTCACCTATTATCAGGATTATTAGGAACACCATACTAATACTGTGTTTGACTCCCTTTCGCCTTCAGAACTGCCTTAATTCTACGTGGCATTGATTCAACAAGGTGCTGAAAGCATTCTTTAGAAATGTTGGCCCATATTGATAGGATAGCATCTTGCAGTTGATGGAGATTTGTGGGATGCACATCCAGGGCACGAAGCTCCCGTTCCACCACATCCCAAAGATGCTCTATTGGGTTGAGATCTGGTGACTGTGGGGGCCAGTTTAGTACAGTGAACTCATTGTCATGTTCAAGAAACCAATTTGAAATGAGTCGACCTTTGTGACATGGTGCATTATCCTGCTGGAAGTAGCCATCAGAGGATGGGTACATGGTGGTCATAAAGGGATGGACATGGTCAGAAACAATGCTCAGGTAGGCCGTGGCATTTAAACGATGCCCAATTGGCACTAAGGGGCCTAAAGTGTGCCAAGAAAACATCCCCCACACCATTACACCACCACCACCAGCCTGCACAGTGGTAACAAGGCATGATGGATCCATGTTCTCATTCTGTTTACGCCAAATTCTGACTCTACCATCTGAATGTCTCAACAGAAATCGAGACTCATCAGACCAGGCAATATTTTTCCAGTCTTCAACTGTCCAATTTTGGTGAGCTTGTGCAAATTGTAGCCTCTTTTTCCTATTTGTAGTGGAGATGAGTGGTACCCGGTGGGGTCTTCTGCTGTTGTAGCCCATCCGCCTCAAGGTTGTACGTGTTGTGGCTTCACAAATGCTTTGCTGCATACCTCGGTTGTAACGAGTGGTTATTTCAGTCAAAGTTGCTCTTCTATCAGCTTGAATCAGTCGGCCCATTCTCCTCTGACCTCTAGCATCAACAAGGCATTTTCGCCCACAGGACTGCCGCATACTGGATGTTTTTCCCTTTTCACACCATTCTTTGTAAACCCTAGAAATGGTTGTGCGTGAAAATCCCAGTAACTGAGCAGATTGTGAAATACTCAGACCGGCCCGTCTGGCACCAACAACCATGCCACGCTCAAAATTGCTTAAATCACCTTTCTTTCCCATTCAGACATTCAGTTTGGAGTTCAGGAGATTGTCTTGACCAGGACCACACCCCTAAATGCATTGAAGCAACTGCCATGTGATTGGTTGGTTAGATAATTGCATTAATGAGAAATTGAACAGATGTTCCTAATAATCCTTTAGGTGAGTGTATATTTCTCTCTGTCTCTCTATATATGTACACCGATCAGCCATAACATTATGACCACTGACAGGTGAAGTGAATATAACACTGATAATCCCGTTATCATGGCACCTGTCAGTGGGTGGGATATATTAAGCAGCAAGTGAACATTTTGTCCTCAAAGTTGATGTGTTAGAAGCAGGAAAAATGGGCAGCGTAAGGATCTGAGCGACTTTGACAAGGGCCAAATTGTGATGGCTAGACGACTGGGTCAGAGCATCTCCAAAACTGCAGCTCTTGTGGGGTGTTCCCGGTCTGCAGTGGTCAGTACCTATCAAAAGTGGTCCAAGGAAGGAAAAGGCTGGCCCGTGTGGTCCGATCCAACAGACGAGCTACTGTAGCTCAAATTGCTGAAAAAGTGAATGCTGGTTCTGATAGAAAGGTGACAGAACACACAGTGCATCGCAGTTTGTTGCGTATGGGGCTGCGTAGCCGCAGACCAGTCAGGGTGCCCATGCTGACCCCTGTCCACTGCCGAAAGCGCCCACAATGGGCACGTGAGCATCAGAACTGGACCACGGAGCAATGGAAGAAGGTGGCTTGGTCTGATGAATCATGAGTTCAAGGTGTTTACTTGGCCTCGAAATTCCCCAGATCTCAATCCAATCAAGCATCTGTGGGATGTGCTGGACAAACAAGTCTGATCCATGGAGGCCCCAACTCGCAACTTACAGGACTTAAAGGATCTGCTGCTAACGTCTTGGTGCCAGATACCACAGCACACCTTCAGAGGTCTAGTGGAGTCCATGCCTCGACGGGTCAGGGCTGTTTTGACGGCAAAAAGGGGACCTATACAATATTAGGCAGGTGGTCATAATGTTATGGCTGATTGGTGTATATTTATGTCTATGTCTGTATTATACCTCTCTATCTATATATTAATATCTCTACCGTCATCTTTATAATCTATATCTATTTATCTATCTATTTATATATAAAGATATATAAAGATTATATATATATATATATATATATATATATATATATAATCTTTATATCTGTCTCTATATATTTACCTCTCTATATTCTTTACAGAAAAATAATTTAAATGTCGAATCCAGTTGGCTGATTTAGAGGCCCGCCTCTCCTGTGCTCTAATTGGTCAGAATAACTTTTCCTTTCCCAGCTTCGCGTCGGTCCCGACAGTTGGCCCAACATCGGGTCACCGGACCGGCTTGTGTCTGCGGCGGTACGGCGCTACTGCGCTGCGCAAGGACAGCGTTTAAAACTACACCACTGATCGGTAAGTGCCTTTAAATGTCACTTTATATCCGAGATGAAAACAGACCGAATGGACACAATGCATCCACAATGTTTAACATTTGTATTATTGTAATTTATATTACTTACTCAACCGGCTGCATTACATCCAGGCTATAGTTCCTATAGCGAAGTAGAGTCGGCTCTGCTATACATTCACTTACAGGAATATAGTTGCACATTTTGTCTCCATCTATATTGTTATATCGCTCAATTACGTGCCGCAGTTTTTGTTTAATGCCATATAAATGAAACGGCGACCCTGTTGACAGGAGCTGCATTGTTCACAAGTTTCATATATAATGTTTACAACTTGTTTTTTTAATGAATTGTTTGGTTGTTTGCACATAGGAAGCGGCTGGATTTGTCATGTAAAGGGAGTCATTGTTTTTAGTAATTTGGGAATTTTCCATTTTTGGTTTCGTTCCCCAGACGTCTTAAGAAATCATTCACTTTTGTTTATTTACTAGGAAGTGTTTTATAATTTAAGATTTCCCCTGGTGTTTCACAGATTTTAATTTATTTTTGACTGTTCAAACAAACCTGTCTTAAAGTGTTTTTTTTTTTTTTTAATAAACACTAATTGTAGTAAAGCATGGCCAAAAACATAGTAAATTAGAAATGGAAAGTGAAAACAGCAGGTTCGAGATAGTAAGCTGTGAGACCATGGCAGAGTGAAGTACATTCCTGGTGTGGGTATTACCACAAGAAACAGCAAGAAAACTGCCATATTTACTATGGTAAATGAGGAATTAGGATAGATATTCCAGATCAAAATAAGTTCTCAAATAAATCCTTAAGTGCGTGCCTTTAATAAGCAAACGATATTATGAAAAGTATTTGGCACAGGAGTCAGATACCAGAAGGCAGCTGTCAGCAGTGTAGTTCATACACCTGGGAGGAGCCTCCAAGGTGACATAGATATTTAGTGTGTTTCCCATCTTGGTTTCTCTCCATTACACCCCGTACGCTGTGCATCATGTTCCACACATCTCACACTGCCTTCTGTCCCGCTCAGTGCAGATCCCGGGTGGACTGTAGCCTCTGCTGATGACCCCCAGCTTAATGGAATCGCAGGAACTCACAGCAAGGATGTCCGCCCTGGTGCTGCTCAGCCTGTGGGCCGTGGGGGGCGCTGTGGCCATCCAGCAGACCCGCATGCCTCTGTTGCCCAATGTGCCCTTCCTGACGGTGTGGAATGCCCCGACAGAGTCCTGCAAGACCAAGTATGGGGTGGACCTGGACCTCAGCCTGTTTGACATCGTGCTGAACCAGAACCAGAGCTTCATGGGGGACAATATCACCATCTTCTACGTGGACAAGCTGGGCCGGTACCCTTTCTACACGCTCCAGGGGGAGCCGGTGAACGGGGGGGTGCCCCAGAACGCCAGCCTGTTGGAACACCTGGACTTGGCTTGGGCCGACATTGAGCGCTACATCCCGCACGCTGCCTTCTCGGGCCTGGCAGTGGTGGACTGGGAGAGTTGGCGGCCGCTGTGGGTGCGGAACTGGGACTCCAAGGAGGTTTACTGCAACGCCTCCCGGACTCTGGTGCAGCAGAAGCATCCCGACTGGCCTCCTTCTAAAGTGGACAGCGAAGCCCAGAGGGAGTTCCAGGAGGCGGGCCGGGCGTTCATGAATCGCACGCTGCAGCTGGGCCGCGAGATGAGGCCCGGCGGCTGGTGGGGGTTCTACGGGATGCCCGGCTGCTACAACTACCAGTACAAGAATGCCTCGCTGAACTACACCGGGCAGTGTCCGGAGGTGGAGATGAGGAGGAACGAGGAGCTGGGCTGGCTGTGGAACGTCAGCTCTGCGCTGTATCCCAGCATCTACCTGGAGTTGGAGTTGCGCGGCCGGGGCGAGGCTATCCGGCGGTACACGCAGTACAGCGTCCTGGAGGCCCAGCGGTGCGCGGGACAGGTCACTCCGGTCAGCCCCCCGGTGCTGCCCTATGCCCGCATAGCCTACACCTACTCCCTGGAGTTCCTTTCTCAGGTGAAGGTCTCAGTTGTGTGCAGAGACTGATCAGATCATCCTCGTTTTAAAAGTCACACTCCTTTAGAGCAACATTTGAATTTGAGGGATCACAAACTTCTTGTAACTGTATCATTTTTTCACAGATTTGTATTATATATTTTTGAATTAATACCATCCTAATGATCAAAATAGGAGTTTAAATTTCTGATACTGTTAATGGTGAAGAAAAGGTTGTTCATCTGTGGGTTCGGGGGACGGTATTTTGTGTTTGCTTTACTGAACGCTTGTTATTTTAAGACGTGACGTGTGTGTGAAGTGACATCTGTGACTAACTGATCTCCTGTGGTCTGTGTCTGCAGGAGGACTTGGTTCACACTGTCGGGGAGGCTGCAGCGCTGGGAGCGGCAGGTATCGTGCTCTGGGGGAACGCAGACTATGCAAAATCTCAGGTATGCAGGAGCAGAAGGATCTGTGTGCTTTAACGACACACATTATCTCCACCTTGCTCATTGGCTTGCTTTTTAGCTTATTGATCCAAAAACATAATGTATCTAGTCTATTGGTGCATGTGTTAGTGTCTCCTGTCCCACTTCCTTGACAATCTGCTGTACGGGGCGCAGACGTTTGTGCTGCATTTTGAACAATGTTTAAATGGCAAGTCAAGTTCAACGGGAAGTCGAGCTGTAAAACGAGTTTCCTGTATGACAGTAGAGTGTAAACTACACCATGACTGTGTTGGTGGCTTGTGAAGACAAATTGGTTTCTATCGACTTGTGAATGGCTCAGCTTCCACTTTGTCATTCATCAGAATAAAACAGGGAAACAGCATGAGAATGACAAGCAAAACCCAGCGATTTACTCTTTTCACCATTGTCTCCCCTTTCCCTCATGCAGGCTGTGTGTGAAGAAATAAAAGGCTATACGGACGGGACTCTGGGTAATTACATTGTGAACGTGACCACGGCTGCTGTGGTGTGCAGCCGGGTCCGGTGCTCGAGTCGTGGGCGCTGCCAGAGGCAGGACAGTGGCTCGAAGGCTTACCTCCACCTGGATCCACTCAGCTGGACAGTCCTGTCCAAGCCGGGGCCCAAGGGCATGGTGCACAGTGTGCAGGGGCAGCTGAATAAGGAGGAAGCATTGAGCATGGAAGCCAAGTTTAAATGCAGCTGCTACCAGGGTTGGGCTGGGAGGCACTGTAAAAAGCGACTGTAGCCCGGCTGATGTTTCTGGAATAAAGGAGGATCACGGTTAACCCTTTGGACCAAACATCCCCAATAAAGGCTGCTCACACTACAGGGTTTTTTACTGCATGATGCCGTTATAAATGTATATGTACACATTCATAAAGTAATGGATACTTCTGAGTACAGTATATAGACAGTAGTAATATGCCATGGATAACTTGTTTATTGCAGCCACTGCTGAATCTAGTGATACATAAACAAATGCACATTATAACCTGGTTGCTGAATGAACAAACTGAAGTCACCATATCGAATATGTGGCAGTTAAACCCTACAGAGATTAGAGTCTCACAATGATTGGGCCCCATCGGGGTTTATGGTGACTTCAGAGATTCAGTGCTTTGTTACTTTCCAGCTAGAAAATATGGAGATACAATAAAGGTTTGCATGCCATTGTGTCCGCAGCCTGGTGTTTGAAATGGTGTGAGATATCTGATGAACGGGGAGCGTGGTGTTCTGGTCTGTACAATAATAAACTAAATAAAATGTGGGGAAAAACAGAATCTGCATAAATGTAATCGGTCAGTGTGCATTGGACTACCAGGTCCACTAGGCACCCAAAACAGGCATGCAGAGATCACTGGTTGTTTTCTTTTATATTTCACCTTGGCAGTCTCTTGCATCAGGAAGAATTGGGAAAATTTACACTTTGCTTCTCCAAATGCCATTAATAAGACACTCTCTGAGGGTCAGTGAGCCCAACACAGTGGACTCTGTCTAAACGTATTTCAGATCCTGTGATCAATCACCAGTAACACCAATTCACCTGTAGTCTGAGAAAGTATTTATACAATGGCCTTCACTTTAAGAAGAGGAATGCACAATGAGCCCACAATGCAATTTAAAATCTGGTTTACTATTTTCTGTATCAGGATTTTGCAGAATAATAAAATAAACTATTTATTCTCTCTCTTAAGGAAACACATCTTATTAAGCCAATGATACAAACACACGTGAAAGGAAAAAACTAAAAACAGAAGTAGCAACATGGGGAACATTTTATTTGGCAAAGGACTACCAGTTATCCTTCGTATCACATGAATTACACATTTTCCAGAGTCATGTAATGATCCATTTGTGAAGAATGGTCTTAAACCCTACTTCCATTAACCAAGTCATTCTGGACATGAATCAATTCAGTAATATCAAACACATGGACGTCTTTAAAGGAGTTCTTTATTTCTTCTCCTTGTGATTGAATTTATTACATATCACACGTTGTGTACTTTTGTAATTCTATTGTTCTCACTCAGATTATTCTTGGCAGGGCTAGTAAAGCACGTGGGAAACATACTCTACAAAGCTTCTTGGATTTGAACAAATGGACATTTCAGGAAGTCTTCAGCAGGATAAAAGGTGATTTACTCCCTTCCACACTTACTGGCAGTCTGTTCCTGCGAAGCTACTATTGCTAGGATGCCCAAGACGCACAGTAGAAAGCAGAAATGCCAAAATACACACATGGATGATGCTAGGCTTGTGTTAAATACAGAAATCATTGTAAATTACTCACTGTGAGGAGATTAGGGTGGTTAAGGTTTCCTGTCAGAAAAAAAGTACATCTTGTGTTTGTTACAACGTACAGATACACTGAAACACGGAAGCCATCAGAACTCACCAAAATGTGTGGCTTCAGTGTCAAAGTTAGTGCTACTGAGTTATGAAAAAAGGTGAAAAAAAAAAAAAGCAGTTGACAAACATGTTCATTGTACTTAAGGAAGGCAAGCAACATTATTGAATGAATTGATGATTTGCATTGTATTACACTTTACAAACGAATTGGTATTTGGTTGCTTGCTTGTATTTCCGCATTCGTGACGTCTGAATTCTAGAAGTGGGAGAAATCGGGGTCTGTCTCCAAAGTCCAAAAGTATTTACGAGCTGGAAGCTGACATGGACATTTCTTCAAATCGGGAGCTCGTATTGACCATCCTTACCACATGACGTAAACGCAGGGTCAGTCTGTCACAGAGACACCACAGTCATGGTTCAAATACATCCATATCAGATTTGATTGGGTTAGGGCCAGGCTGGAGACCCTGCAGATGTCCAGTCTCTCTGTCAGTATAAAGCTGTGTCTCTATCAGAGGTGGACACCAACTGTCCCAGTGGCACAGTGCTCCCCCTGGTGGCAGTGCACACAACACACAGGTGCTTGTTAGGGCATCTCTTGTCCCCATCACCTTTAGTTAATTATTTCCCTGTTGTTTTGCTATAGGATTTATTTATTTTTTGCTTTTAAAATGTTATCACAAATTAATCATAACGCAAAACACATTGTTTAATACTGTAATAATTTCCCCCAATTTTTGGCATAAATGCTTTCAAGCATCAGGTATTGCTTAAATTAATTTACATTAAAAAGTGATTAAAGCGCAAGAATTTGTGTAAATATTTAAATATAAACCTTATTTAAAATAAAAATTCAACCAGACATATGATTCTGATCTCACGGACCCTCTTCTCTTCACTGGCTGCCCGTGCGCTACAGGATAGACTTTAAAGTGCTCATTTAAAGCACTAAAGGGACTGGCACCTCCCTACTTAAAAGATCTCCTTATCGAACACACTCCAGGTCAGCCATTGAGATCCCAGGAAGCCGGTTACTTAGTGCTCCCTAAAATACACAAGAAAACTGCAGGTGGTTGAGCATTTAGTTATAGGGCTCCTAAATTGTGGAACGATCTTCCAGCCTCTGTAAGAGATGCCCTTCTGTCTTAGCCTTTAAATCATGGCTGAAGACTCTTCTGTTTAGTTTTCTAGCCCATAGTGTCGCCGGTGTGCCATGGACATGCGATGCACAACTGTCTTTGGAAATGTCCTGCTTTGCATGACCAGTATCTGAGCACAACTGTCCTTTTGTCTTCCAGCAACACCCCACTCTGAGGGTCCGACGAGGCGCCTCGTCCCCCACCGAGGGAGTCTGACGAGACACAACCCTCCTCCGAGGCACCCCACCACAGAGGGCTAACGGGACATCCACACCCAAGGTCTGATGAGCCATTGCCACCCAAAGGCTGTTGATGGTCCAACCCCCCCACCCCCGATGGCTGGTGAGAGGCCTCCTCCAGAGGGAAGAGCACAGCCAGCAGCACTGATCAAGAGCTTTCTGATCTCCTTGCTGCTGTAATGACTACACTGCCTGGAGGGGAGGCAACCATTAGGCCTAGGCCCTAAGCCATGAACCCCCAGAGATTAATTTCCTACTAAATGTCGACTTTCTTCTCTCCTCTCTCCCCTCGCTGTCCTCACCTACCATCCTACTGAGAGACTTCAACATCCACCTCTCCAACCCTTCCCACTGTGCCGGTTTTCTTCCTCTCCTTCACTCCTTTAACTTCACTATCTCCCCATCTCCCCCCACTCACAGGGCTGGCCGCCAGCTACACCTCATCTTCTCAAGAGGCTGCTCCCCTTCAACACTTACCGTGACACTCATGGACATCTCAGACCACCACTTCATTTCCTTCTACCTTTCCCTCCCCTCCCTCCCCTCTCCTCCCACTCCCTCTGTCACCTTCCATCGTAATCTCCGCTCTGTCTCCCCCTCCACCCTTGCGTCCACTGCCCTCACTCTCTTGCCTTCCATTGACTGTTTTTCAAATCTATCTGTCAACTGTGCTACCTCCTCTTTGTTCTCCTCCCTCACCTCCTCCTTTAACTCACTCTGTCCTCTTGTGTCTCGTCCTGCCCGTCCCTCCCCTCCTCAGTCTGCGTGCCACCGAACAGAAGTGGAAAAGGACCAAACTCCCAGCTGCACTCGAACTCTACCGCTCCCTACTGTCCACATTCTCATCCTCTCTCACCTCAGCCAAGAAGTCTTACTTCCAATCTCTCTTTGAATCCACTATCAACAACCCTCAGATCATCTCTTTTTCCCCCACTCTTCCTCACCTTCTGCTGACCTCCCCATCTCGATCCCCTTGGAATCCACCACACTCTCTCCTTCTTCCGCTAAAAATCTAGGAGTCACCCTCGATCCTGCACTCTCCTACTCCCAACACATCACCACGCTAACGTGCACCTGCAGATTCTTCCTGAGCAAGATACGCCGGATCCGTCCCTTTCTCACCGACAACTCAGCTACTCATCCAGTCACTGGTTCTCTCCCGCCTGGACTACTGCAACTCCCTCCTGGCTGGCCTGCCTGCATCCACTACCCGCCCACTCCAGCTCATCCAGAACTCTGCGGCTTGTCTGGTATTCTCTCTGCCACGATTCGCACATGCTACTCCACTGCTCCGCTCCCTCCACTGGCTCCCGTTAGCGGCACGCATTCAGTTCAAGACTTTGACCCTCACCTACCACTGTCTTGACCACACTGCACCAAGCTACTTTCAGTCACTCGTCTCAACATACATCCCCTGCAAACCACTGCGTTCCTCCAGTGCCAGAAGGCTAACTCTGCCTCCTCGCCACTCTCCTTCCTCCAGAGCCCACTCCTTCTCATCCCTGGCCCCTAAGTGGTGGAACGACCTGCCCACCGAAGTCAAAACAGCGAGTCCTTGACCTCATTCTGCCCCTTACTCAAGACGCATCTCTTCCGACAGCACTTGTAATATTAGTCCTCTATCCCTGCTGGATAGCACTTCAGCTTTATTATGCTTCTCGCGTTCTTGATTGTTTTCCTCCTTGCTCCCTTTCCCGTAGCCCTCGTCTGTAACCCTACATCTTGGCAGCACTTAGGTTTCACCGTCCAGGATGTAGGGAGTCTCTTACTGTACTTGTGTAAATTGTAAATTGGAATTTGAAAAATGTATTATCTTGAATTGCTATGTTTTATCTAGTTGAATTTGTAATGATTGATGCCTTGTACTTCTGTATTTTTGCACTTTGTTTGCACTTATGTTGTAAGTCGCCCTGGATAAGGGCGTCTGCCAAGAAATAAAAATAATAATAAAATAATAATACATGACATCATAGGAGTTTTTTGTTTTTCTCTCCTCCATGCCCAAATGGTTTATTTATTTAAATGTTCATTTACTTTATTTTAGATCATACAAACTGTTTAAAGGTCTATTTTTATTTATTTTATTGTATTATTTATGTATTTTATTTTGCTGTACGTTTGTTGTATGTTTACCAGTCTGTGTGCTCTGTGGCTACCCTGCAAAGGGCGCTATACAAATAAAAATGGATTGATTGATATTTTGTGTTCAGCAGACATCTCCCAATAATACCTGGTCGAAGTACAGAAAAGACACTATGGCATCAAGCAGCTCCTGCCCATAATTTAGGAAGTGCAGCTGCAGGGCAACAAGCTTGTCCAGCAACACACAAGGCATCATACGACGCACACCCTGACACATCCTGGAGTCCTGAGTGGAGACCTTGCAACTGCGCAGCACACTGACTGCCGGCACTGCAGACCTGATCCTGAATGCAGACTATCACACGCAGGGCCGGCCCCAGCCTTTTGGGGGCCATAGACGAGATTTGATTGTGGGGGCCCCCCCCCCGCAAAACATTTTAGTGGTGCCCATCTTCATGGCGGAGAGAAAATATTTAGGTAAAACTAAGAGAGACACAAACATTTGAACACAAACATCTTGTGGATAGGTATAATAATCACAGAACATGTATTGCACTTTAACATAGACTGAAATAGATTTGGTGATACATACACATTTAAATAGTACACTGTGCACACTGAAATAACAGCAATAACTAATAAAGAGTTTAGGTAAAAAAACACCCACGCCATAAGTACTCAGTACTGAAAATACTATATTACACATTAAAACACAATGTATTTAAAAAAATACAATACTATCAAAAATAATTCGCTGGCAAACTACAGTAGTAGTTAACTACTAATCATTAGTATCGTTTTGATGGCAACTGCAGCAGGCTAGCTATCAAAGTGTGCTCAAGTCACAGATGAAATGCCCCTCTCTCTCTCTGGTTTACATGCTCTTAGTTTATTGCACTAGAGAGGATCTGCAGTTTACCCACAGCCATGCAAAGGGCAAAGGAGTGTCTTATACATTTCGCCTTGTTGTTTAATACTTAGTTTTAATGATCTTACTGAGTGGTTTTTCATGTCACTGACAGAGCTACAGTCATGAATAGACGCGTTTGATAAAGTTATGATTACAACACAATGTACATGAACAGTGCACAACAGACCCACAATATAGAGAGCATAATGATAATTGGAAACAAAAGCATTACGCATTGCAATTAACCATGAAACGCCCGACTTGGATCAAGTCCCCACGTAGTCTCCTCTGTTCCAGGGTGAAAAGGTTCAGTTCCCTCAGTCTCTCCGAGTAGGACTTTCCCTTCAGACCTGGAATAAGTCTGGTTGCTCTCCTCTGAACTGCCTCTAAAGCAGCAATATCCTTCTTGAAGTGTGGTGCCCAGAACTGTACACAGTATTCCAGATGAGGTCTAACTAGTGCACTGTACAGTCTTAACATTACTTCCCTTGTTTTAAATTCTACACTTTTGACAATGTACCCTAGCATTCTGTTTGCCTTTTTTATTGCTTCCCCACATTGCTTGGATGGAGAAAGTGAGGAGTCCACATAGACTCCTAGGTCTTTCTCATGCGTTACTTCATCTAGATCTGTACCTCCCATAGTGTAATTATAGTGGACATTTTTGTTACCTGCATGTATTACCTTGTACTTGTCCACATTGATTTTCATTTGCCTGGTGTCAGCCCACAACTGAATATTATCTAAGTCCCCCTGAATAGCCTGTGCTGCCAAGATTGTATCTTCTGAGCCACCTATTTTAGTATCATCTGCAAATTTGACAAGTTTGCTAACTATCCCAGAGTCCAGATCATTAATATAGATTAGAAAAAGCAAAGGCCCTAGTACTGATCCCTGTGGAACTCTACTAACAACCTCACTCCAGTTAGAAGTGACTCCTCTAATTGACACCCTCTGTTTCCTATACATCAGCCAGTTCACAATCCATCTACTTACATTACCCTGAATGCCTACAGCTTCCAATTTGAGGATCAGTCTTTGGTGTGGAACCTTATCAAAAGCTTTCTGAAAGTATATAATATCATATGCTTTCACATGATCTACAAACTGTAGTCTAAACCCATGTTGACTATCTCCAAGAATATGGTTTTCATTAAGATGCCCCTTTATTTTCTGTATAATAATTTTTTCCAACATTTTACAGGTGATGCAGGTGAGACTGATTGGTCTGTAATTTCCTGGCTCAGTTTTGTCCCCTTTCTTGTGGATTGGTATGACATTTGCTGTCTTCCAGTCAGTTGGCACATCCCCTGTTCTAAGTGTCATTTGGAATAATCAAGTTAGCGGCCTATAAATAATTTCCCTCATTTCTTTAAGTACTGTTGGAAATATCCCATCTGGCCCAGGTGATTTGTTTGTTTTTAATTCCACTAGTCCCTTTAGTATCTCCTCCTCCTTTATCCTGATCTCTCTTAGGGTTTGAATGGACTGATCATTAACCTGTGGCATGTTATCTTTCTTTTCTTTTGTAAAAATCTCTGTGAAATACTCATTTGCCACATCTTGTTCATTTTCCAAGATACTTCAATTTTTGCCCTGTATCTGTATCACTTCCTCCTTTATTGACCTCTTACTTTTGTAGTATTGAAAAAAGCTCCTTGCATTGGTTTAAGCTCCAAGAGCTATGTTTCTTTCTATTTCCCTCTTTGCTTTCCTGATCCCTTGCTTAACATCTCTTTGCAGCTCAATATATTCTTTGTATTTTGTTTAATCTCTATTCCTTTTGTATGCGCTATACAACATTTGCTTTCTCTTGATATTTTTTTGCATACTTCTATTAAACCATTTTTGCCAATGTTTGTTGGTCCTCAATTTGCTAAGTTTTGGTACAAATTTCTCCTGAGCCTCAAGTAGTATATTCTTAAAATATAACCATCCATTTTCAACTGAATCTGTATCCAGTGTGCTCCAGTCTACCTCTTCTAAGTGCCACCTCATACCTTCAAGGTTTGCTTTTCTAAAATTGTAGACCATTGTTTTAGATTTGGTGCTTGTTTTTTGAAAGAATGCCTCAAAGCTAACCATATTGTGATCACAGTTTGCCATTGATTCTCCAACTTGTGTCCCTCTGACTCTATCTTGGTCATTTGAAAAGATCAAGTCAATGCATGCACTCTCCCTGGTTGGTTCCCTGACAAATTGAGTAAGAAAGCAGTCATTCACCATCTCAACCATTTCTATTTCTGCTTCTGTAGTCCCAGCTGTGCTTTCCCAGCCTTTGTTTGGGAAATTGAAGTCCCCCATTATAACACCCACATCCTTGCTACATCCATTCCTGATTACACTGTACAATGCAACATCTTGCTGAATATCTGAGTTGGGTGGCCTGTAACACACTCCTACCACTAGTCCTCCGGATCTCTTATTGAAAAGTTTGACCCACAAAGATTCTGTTCCGTTACTGGGATCTAGTTTGAGTTCTTCTGCCTCAATATCATTTTCACATATAATGCTACCCCACCACCTCTTTGATTTTGCCTGTCTCTCCTAAACTGTGTGTATCATTTTCTGTAAGCCATGTTTCTGTCACTCCTACAACATCATAGTCACATGCTAGCACTGTGGCTTCCAAGTCTAACATCTTGTCCCTTATACTCCTGGCATTGAGGTACAAACATTTCAGGACTTTCCTACTAGCGGTTTCCCTTGGTTTTCTTTCCTTAGAGGAACATGTCCCATTGTCAGAGCTCCCTGCCCCCCTGGTTCCTAGTTTAGGGTTTAGACTTAAAGGATGTGCTGCTAACGTCTTGGTGCCAGATACCACAACACACCTTGAGAGGTCTAGTAAGAGTACATGCCTTGATAGCTCAAAAGGCAAAAGGGGGATCTACACAATATTAGGCAGGTGTTCATAATGTTATGGCTGATTGGTGTATTTATATCATGCTCAGCTCAGGTGTGCATTCAGTCCACATACAAAACATTTCAGTTACGAAACGTCTCATCAAATACAATAAGACAGCGAGGATAGCATGTTTGATCCATGCGCTATTGTTTCTCAACAATTGTAATGCCCTTTGTTACGTTTAACCACTTTGTTGAATGGGTCTGTTATAAGATATTGTGAACTGAATCTATTTTGCTGTGAATTTATATTTTCTGCAAATACTTTTTAGTGTCTGGTCTTGGTCTGTCTGCACTAAATAAATGATATGTATGAAGTAATGATTTAGTATGTCGGTCTACTTTTTTACCATACCACTAAAGGCGACTCCTTGCACTTCACACATTTGCCCTTTTAATTACTCTCCTACAGACATATTTTCACATGCAATGTGCATGTCATAATAGTTTTAGCAGCCATTCAGGTAAGACAATACCTATTAAATTCGTTTTTTTTTTTCATGTTGCTGTGCCGTGAGGATTTTGGTCTTAGTAAAGTGTGCCGTGGCATGAAAAAGCTTGGGAACCACTGGCTTGGCTTGTTGGGCATCCACGTATGCACTGAGATGATGATCGGCATGATGATTGTCGTTCTAAGGAGAATTGTGTTTCTTTGCTGATCACGTTCTATATCGCTTTTTACACAGTTCTTACAAGTGGCACATTGGGGAGGAGGAGCAGTGCAAGCTGACATGCATAGCTGTGGACTTCTGCATGGCATAGGGCCACAGGTCATAGCAAGTATTTCAAGAAACGAGCAAATGTGTTGATACATTCTGTAGGTTGTGTTGGCCCAACCCTCACAGATTGTGCCAAATCAAGACAAGATGCATTATGTCCTGTTTTTGCTGTTGACACGTGGTCAACAGAAAAAACATCTCTCAGAGTTCCAGGAATCCCTTGCTTGCATTGCTTGAATTTCCTGTGGAATACAACACTTGCCTGGCTGGATATCTGCTGAAAAAAAAAGAAAAAAAAAAAGAAGACAGGACAACTTGAGAAGAAGCAACTACATATCTCATTGTCACCAGGAGGGCCATCCAAGCTGTTCACCATCACGGCCATCGGTCAAAAAGGACTCAACAAAATGCCTGAACAGGGACTTGAACCCTTGACCCTCAGATTAAAAGTCTGATGCTCTACCGACTCCAAAGAAGCTGGGGAACAACAGTCTGTTAAGGGGGGGAAGAAGCGAAAATGAAGGGGGAAGAAAGGGGAAGAAAAAAAGAGAGGAAAGGAGAGAAAAGGGAAAGGATGGAGAAATTGAGGATCCCCCTCTGCATTCCAAGTGTTTATAGTGATATGATACTGACACATTTTCTGGAAATTGCAGAAAATGTCAATTTTGTTTATTTTGTCTGGCAGTAGAGCCCAGATCCAAAGGTCCTGGTTGGAGTGGTGCCTCCTATGGACAATGTGTGACAAAATTAACACCTAAATAAATAAAATACGAAATATATAAGTATATAAATAAATAAATAAATACATTCATAAAAAACAAAATAAATATATATATAATTTCGTTTTTTATTTATTACCGTTTTTAATGTAGTGTTACACAGCTAATTTAAGTTTATTTTACTGATTACAGATGAGATGGTGGGGGAATATGGGAGGGCATTGGGGAGGGAGGTTAAAAAAGTATGGTTTGTATTGTCTGTTTCGTCAACAATAAAAACGACTGGTTAAAAAAAAGCAGTGTGGAGTATGAACAAGAACTGAAATCTCAAGGCCTTGTATAAATGCAGAAACATGTTTATTAAATAAATAAACTACAATGATACACTACACTCACCTAAAGGATTATTAGGAACACCTGTTCAATTTCTCATTAATGCAATTATCTAACCAACCAATCACATGGCAGTTGCTTCAATGCATTTAGGGGTGTGGTCCTGGTCAAGACAATCTCCTGAACTCCAAACTGAATGTCTGAATGGGAAAGAAAGGTGATTTAAGCAATTTTGAGCGTGGCATGGTTGTTGGTGCCAGACGGGCCGGTCTGAGTATTTCACAATCTGCTCAGTTACTGGGATTTTCACGCACAACCATTTCTAGGGTTTACAAAGAATGGTGTGAAAAGGGAAAAACATCCAGTATGCGGCAGTCCTGTGGGCGAAAATGCCTTGTTGATGCTAGAGGTCAGAGGAGAATGGGCCGACTGATTCAAGCTGATAGAAGAGCAACTTTGACTGAAATAACCACTCATTACAACCGAGGTATGCAGCAAAGCATTTGTGAAGCCACAACACGTACAACCTTGAGGCGGATGGGCTACAACAGCAGAAGACCCCACCGGGTACCACTCATCTCCACTACAAATAGGAAAAAGAGGCTACAATTTGCACAAGCTCACCAAAATTGGACAGTTGAAGACTGGAAAAATGTTGCCTGGTCTGATGAGTCTCCATTTCTGTTGAGACATTCAGATGGTAGAGTCAGAATTTGGCGTAAACAGAATGAGAACATGGATCCATCGTGCCTTGTTACCACTGTATAGGCTGGTGGTGGTGGTGTAATGGTGTGGGGGATGTTTTCTTGGCACACTTTAGGCCCCTTAGTGCCAATTGGGCATCGTTTAAATGCCACGGCCTACCTGAGCATTGTTTCTGACCATGTCCATCCCTTTATGACCACCATGTACCCATCCTCTGATGGCTACTTCCAGCAGGATAATGCACCATGTCACAAAGGTCGAATCATTTCAAATTGTTTTCTTGAACATGACAATGAGTTCACTGTACTAAACTGGCCCCCACAGTCACCAGATCTCAACCCAATAGAGCATCTTTGGGATGTGGTGGAACGGGAGCTTCGTGCCCTGGATGTGCATCCCACAAATCTCCATCAACTGCAAGATGCTATCCTATCAATATGGGCCAACATTTCTAAAGAATGCTTTCAGCACCTTGTTGAATCAATGCCACATAGAATTAAGGCAGTTCTGAAGGCGAAAGGGGGTCAAACACAGTATTAGTATGGTGTTCCTAATAATCCTTTAGGTGAGTGTATATACATTTGCTATATACATATATATATATATATATATATATATATATATATATATATATATATATATATATATATAGTATATACACACTACATTAACTATATACACTATATACAAACTATATATATATTGTATATAGTGTATATATTGTATATAGTGTATATATATACTATATACAATATATATACAGTACAAAAACTATACAAAAGACTGTATACACTACAACAACTATATATGAAAGACTACCAACACTACAAAAACTATATACACGACTATATGTAAACTACAAAAACTATATACACCATATACAAAATATTATAAATGACAAAAACTATATACACACTATAAAGGACTATATATACACTATATAATTTAGACCAGGGGTTGCCAAACTTCTTCTTCCCAAGGACCTCTTTGCCAACCAGATTCTGGCTGAGGCCCCCCACCAACAAAAAATGCCACAATGTCCTCATTATATAATGTTAATAAAAGGGAAAAATTGAGAACATAGAACTTTATTCAACTCACTACTATATACTCAATCACTAGGTCAACTCACACCTAATGAGATGGATGGGCCTGTACGTTCTTCCATAATTGATCAATTAAAATATGTATTTTAAAAAATAAAGATAAAATGATATATATTTTTTGGTGGGGGAAGAGATTTTGCCACAGACCCCCTAGCGCCCCCTCGCAGACCCCAGTTTGGGAACTTCTGCCCTACAGTTTTTTTATTTACTTAAGCCACTGCTCTTTAGAAAGAGTCTCTGTGGCCAGGCAATATATTGTGCCCTTAAACTGGCTGTGCCTGGTCTCTGCTGTCCTGAACTGCCCACTCTTCCAACAGGTGTTTGCCTCCACCTTCCTTATGTAGGCACGTGGGGCAGTGGGATGATGAGGTGGTGTTGGACCAGGCATGCCAGAGGGTAGGAGGGCACCTTGTGCTTGAGGCACAACAAACACAGTGGAGGTGGGGGCAGGGCAGGGAGCAGGGTGACACGTGTGCTGGGAGCACAAGGGAGGACAGAGGCTGCTGGCAGGATAAAGGCAGGAGGCTGAGGGAGCAGCTGCCTCTGGGATGTCAGCCTGGGTCTGACTGCCGCAGGCGGTGGTGATGGTGGAACCACTGCAGAGGTGGCACACCTCTTGAGATTGGCCTGCCCTGCGGTGCTCGTGGCAGCTTGTAGGTGTGCGCCACTCCCTGGGGCCGGGGTGGAGCAACAGCAGGGTGGACGTTGGCCTGTGCGAAATGCTCGGCAGCGACAGGGAGAGGGTCAGGCATGTTGATCCCCTGGTGCATGAGAGCCAGGTCCTGCTTCTTCACCTGCCCATTGTGCCACTAGGCAAGGGTTGTCTGGTTCACTTGAACCAGCTACAGGGTGGTGCTGTGCATGATGGCCCCGTTGGCCAGGTTCAGCTGCCGGATCTTGCTGTAGTCTTGAAAGATCAGAGACCATCTCGTCAATGAGCCCTTCACTTTCCTTCTGTGAGCTTTGTGGATCCCACACAGCCTGATGAAGATGGCCTCCACAAGATGGCAGCAGTCTGGTCACCAGGCAAGCACAGCAGTCAATACCAGCCCACACCGCTTCAGGCTCTCCATTCCAGGGCTGAACATGACCTTCTTCTGAGGAGACCGGAACCTTCCTGTGGTCAGCCTGTCCTGGTGTCTGGCAGTAAACGACACAGTAGCTAATGTGAGCTAAAAGCATCTGTCATTACTCCCTGAAATGCTGCAGCCATAGTGTAAAGCAGCCAAATGATAAGCTCTCAATTACTAAATTGAAGTAACTATCAATCATTTCTTAATCAGAGCATTTTAATTATTTTAAACAGTAGCGGTTTTAAGTTACGTATAGAATTGTGTAAAGAACATATTAAAGAACCAACTATTTTTTTAAACAATTTGAAAAGTGACATCTAAGCAGATTGTTAATTCAATTAAGGATCAATTAAGTAATTGAGAGCTTGATTGGAATAAAACCCAGCAGGGTCGGGTAGGGTCAGGGCTCAGAGCATCTCAAACACAATTATATTAAAGACTCGACTCGGGTCAGAGATTATGATAAGAACGGAGACCCGCAGGAGAAAATGAGAGTCGAGCACATGGACAAAAATAAAGTTACATTATTTAGAGTATTTGATTATGATATTCATAAATACTTAAAATAGTTCAAATGACAATAGTTGGGGCAGCCCACCACTTTAAATATTGCTTGGGATTTAAAAAAGGATAGGTTAGGGTTAGGGTTAGGGTTTAAAAAATAGGTTATTGAGGTTGTCAGGTGAATCAAACCTTTGGTTCCTCTGACTTCCTCAAGTGCACTGGCACTCACAGGTGTTGAGGCTATTATTGTATCCTTAAAAGATACATCCAAAGAAATAATTCTACAGTCTGTTTTGTTAAGGTAATTCAGTGGGATGAGATTTGCTGTAATTGAATGATGTGAAGTTTGAATGTACAAGAATACGTTTTGAAAGTATGGGGAATGTTTAGAATTGGGATTAAAATGTAAAATTTTGTTATGGAGTCTGGAAGTCTATTGCCTAGGTTTCTAAGGGAGTCTGGGTTTCGTTTTGGGGGGGGAAATGAAGTTGAGATGTTATATACAGGTTTCTTGGGAAAAAATTATGGGGATTAATTTTAAGGATAAATTGTGAAATTGATTTTTGGGGATAGGATTGAGGGTTACATTTGAATGCCTGGTTAGGTTTAGGGCTGAGTTGTGGGGTTGAATTTAGGGGTTGTATTTTAGGGTTGAGTCTTAAATTAAGGTTAGGTGATAAATGTTTGGGTCTAATTGTGTTTTAAGGCTGAGTTTAAGGGTTATGTTTAGGGTTTAAGTGTGGGGGTAGGTTTAAGTTTGAGGGCCTAACTAAAATATAGGTTACTCATATTTGAGGTTTAGTTTAGGGGATAAATTTAGGGGTTGAATTTTAGGGTAGAGTCTTAGGTTAGGTGTTAAGTAATTGGGTCTAATTGTATTTTAGGGTTAGGGTTAGGGTTAGGGTTAGGGTTAGGGTTAGGGTTAGGGTTAGGGTTAGGGTTAGGGTTAGGGTTAGGGTTAGGGTTAGGGTTAGGGTTAGGGTTAGGGTTAGGGTTAGGGTTAGGGTTAGGGTTAGGGTTAGGGTTAGGGTTAGGGTTAGGGTTAGGGTTAGGGTTAGGGTTAGGGTTAGGGTTAGGGTTAGGGTTAGGGTTAGGGTTAGGGTTAGGGTTAGGGTTAGGGTTAGGGTTAGGGTTAGGGTTAGGGTTAGGGTTAGGGTTAGGGTTAGGGTTAGGGTTAGGGTTAGGGTTAGGGTTAGGGTTAGGGTTAGGGTTAGGGTTAGGGTTAGGGTTAGGGTTAGGGTTAGGGTTAGGGTTAGGGTTAGGGTTAGGGTTAGGGTTAGGGTTAGGGTTAGGGTTAGGGTTAGGGTTAGGGTTAGGGTTAGGGTTAGGGTTAGGGTTAGGGTTAGGGTTAGGGTTAGGGTTAGGGTTAGGGTTAGGGTTAGGGTTAGGGTTAGGGTTAGGGTTAGGGTTAGGGTTAGGGTTAGGGTTAGGGTTAGGGTTAGGGTTAGGGTTAGGGTTAGGGTTAGGGTTAGGGTTAGGGTTAGGGTTAGGGTTAGGGTTAGGGTTAGGGTTAGGGTTAGGGTTAGGGTTAGGGTTAGGGTTAGGGTTAGGGTTAGGGTTAGGGTTAGGGTTAGGGTTAGGGTTAGGGTTAGGGTTAGGGTTAGGGTTAGGGTTAGGGTTAGGGTTAGGGTTAGGGTTAGGGTTAGGGTTAGGGTTAGGGTTAGGGTTAGGGTTAGGGTTAGGGTTAGGGTTAGGGTTAGGGTTAGGGTTAGGGTTAGGGTTAGGGTTAGGGTTAGGGTTAGGGTTAGGGTTAGGGTTAGGGTTAGGGTTAGGGTTAGGGTTAGGGTTAGGGTTAGGGTTAGGGTTAGGGTTAGGGTTAGGGTTAGGGTTAGGGTTAGGGTTAGGGTTAGGGTTAGGGTTAGGGTTAGGGTTAGGGTTAGGGTTAGGGTTAGGGTTAGGGTTAGGGTTAGGGTTAGGGTTAGGGTTAGGGTTAGGGTTAGGGTTAGGGTTAGGGTTAGGGTTAGGGTTAGGGTTAGGGTTAGGGTTAGGGTTAGGGTTAGGGTTAGGGTTAGGGTTAGGGTTAGGGTTAGGGTTAGGGTTAGGGTTAGGGTTAGGGTTAGGGTTAGGGTTAGGGTTAGGGTTAGGGTTAGGGTTAGGGTTAGGGTTAGGGTTAGGGTTAGGGTTAGGGTTAGGGTTAGGGTTAGGGTTAGGGTTAGGGTTAGGGTTAGGGTTAGGGTTAGGGTTAGGGTTAGGGTTAGGGTTAGGGTTAGGGTTAGGGTTAGGGTTAGGGTTAGGGTTAGGGTTAGGGTTAGGGTTAGGGTTAGGGTTAGGGTTAGGGTTAGGGTTAGGGTTAGGGTTAGGGTTAGGGTTAGGGTTAGGGTTAGGGTTAGGGTTAGGGTTAGGGTTAGGGTTAGGGTTAGGGTTAGGGTTAGGGTTAGGGTTAGGGTTAGGGTTAGGGTTAGGGTTAGGGTTAGGGTTAGGGTTAGGGTTAGGGTTAGGGTTAGGGTTAGGGTTAGGGTTAGGGTTAGGGTTAGGGTTAGGGTTAGGGTTAGGGTTAGGGTTAGGGTTAGGGTTAGGGTTAGGGTTAGGGTTAGGGTTAGGGTTAGGGTTAGGGTTAGGGTTAGGGTTAGGGTTAGGGTTAGGGTTAGGGTTAGGGTTAGGGTTAGGGTTAGGGTTAGGGTTAGGGTTAGGGTTAGGGTTAGGGTTAGGGTTAGGGTTAGGGTTAGGGTTAGGGTTAGGGTTAGGGTTAGGGTTAGGGTTAGGGTTAGGGTTAGGGTTAGGGTTAGGGTTAGGGTTAGGGTTAGGGTTAGGGTTAGGGTTAGGGTTAGGGTTAGGGTTAGGGTTAGGGTTAGGGTTAGGGTTAGGGTTAGGGTTAGGGTTAGGGTTAGGGTTAGGGTTAGGGTTAGGGTTAGGGTTAGGGTTAGGGTTAGGGTTAGGGTTAGGGTTAGGGTTAGGGTTAGGGTTAGGGTTAGGGTTAGGGTTAGGGTTAGGGTTAGGGTTAGGGTTAGGGTTAGGGTTAGGGTTAGGGTTAGGGTTAGGGTTAGGGTTAGGGTTAGGGTTAGGGTTAGGGTTAGGGTTAGGGTTAGGGTTAGGGTTAGGGTTAGGGTTAGGGTTAGGGTTAGGGTTAGGGTTAGGGTTAGGGTTAGGGTTAGGGTTAGGGTTAGGGTTAGGGTTAGGGTTAGGGTTAGGGTTAGGGTTAGGGTTAGGGTTAGGGTTAGGGTTAGGGTTAGGGTTAGGGTTAGGGTTAGGGTTAGGGTTAGGGTTAGGGTTAGGGTTAGGGTTAGGGTTAGGGTTAGGGTTAGGGTTAGGGTTAGGGTTAGGGTTAGGGTTAGGGTTAGGGTTAGGGTTAGGGTTAGGGTTAGGGTTAGGGTTAGGGTTAGGGTTAGGGTTAGGGTTAGGGTTAGGGTTAGGGTTAGGGTTAGGGTTAGGGTTAGGGTTAGGGTTAGGGTTAGGGTTAGGGTTAGGGTTAGGGTTAGGGTTAGGGTTAGGGTTAGGGTTAGGGTTAGGGTTAGGGTTAGGGTTAGGGTTAGGGTTAGGGTTAGGGTTAGGGTTAGGGTTAGGGTTAGGGTTAGGGTTAGGGTTAGGGTTAGGTTAGGGTTAGGGTTAGGGTTAGGGTTAGGGTTAGGGTTAGGGTTAGGGTTAGGGTTAGGGTTAGGGTTAGGGTTAGGGTTAGGGTTAGGGTTAGGGTTAGGGTTAGGGTTAGGGTTAGGGTTAGGGTTAGGGTTAGGGTTAGGGTTAGGGTTAGGGTTAGGGTTAGGGTTAGGGTTAGGGTTAGGGTTAGGGTTAGGGTTAGGGTTAGGGTTAGGGTTAGGGTTAGGGTTAGGGTTAGGGTTAGGGTTAGGGTTAGGGTTAGGGTTAGGGTTAGGGTTAGGGTTAGGGTTAGGGTTAGGGTTAGGGTTAGGGTTAGGGTTAGGGTTAGGGTTAGGGTTAGGGTTAGGGTTAGGGTTAGGGTTAGGGTTAGGGTTAGGGTTAGGGTTAGGGTTAGGGTTAGGGTTAGGGTTAGGGTTAGGGTTAGGGTTAGGGTTAGGGTTAGGGTTAGGGTTAGGGTTAGGGTTAGGGTTAGGGTTAGGGTTAGGGTTAGGGTTAGGGTTAGGGTTAGGGTTAGGGTTAGGGTTAGGGTTAGGGTTAGGGTTAGGGTTAGGGTTAGGGTTAGGGTTAGGGTTAGGGTTAGGGTTAGGGTTAGGGTTAGGGTTAGGGTTAGGGTTAGGGTTAGGGTTAGGGTTAGGGTTAGGGTTAGGGTTAGGGTTAGGGTTAGGGTTAGGGTTAGGGTTAGGGTTAGGGTTAGGGTTAGGGTTAGGGTTAGGGTTAGGGTTAGGGTTAGGGTTAGGGTTAGGGTTAGGGTTAGGGTTAGGGTTAGGGTTAGGGTTAGGGTTAGGGTTAGGGTTAGGGTTAGGGTTAGGGTTAGGGTTAGGGTTAGGGTTAGGGTTAGGGTTAGGGTTAGGGTTAGGGTTAGGGTTAGGGTTAGGGTTAGGGTTAGGGTTAGGGTTAGGGTTAGGGTTAGGGTTAGGGTTAGGGTTAGGGTTAGGGTTAGGGTTAGGGTTAGGGTTAGGGTTAGGGTTAGGGTTAGGGTTAGGGTTAGGGTTAGGGTTAGGGTTAGGGTTAGGGTTAGGGTTAGGGTTAGGGTTAGGGTTAGGGTTAGGGTTAGGGTTAGGGTTAGGGTTAGGGTTAGGGTTAGGGTTAGGGTTAGGGTTAGGGTTAGGGTTAGGGTTAGGGTTAGGGTTAGGGTTAGGGTTAGGGTTAGGGTTAGGGTTAGGTTAGGGTTAGGGTTAGGGTTAGGGTTAGGGTTAGGGTTAGGGTTAGGGTTAGGGTTAGGGTTAGGGTTAGGGTTAGGGTTAGGGTTAGGGTTAGGGTTAGGGTTAGGGTTAGGGTTAGGGTTAGGGTTAGGGTTAGGGTTAGGGTTAGGGTTAGGGTTAGGGTTAGGGTTAGGGTTAGGGTTAGGGTTAGGGTTAGGGTTAGGGTTAGGGTTAGGGTTAGGGTTAGGGTTAGGGTTAGGGTTAGGGTTAGGGTTAGGGTTAGGGTTAGGGTTAGGGTTAGGGTTAGGGTTAGGGTTAGGGTTAGGGTTAGGGTTAGGGTTAGGGTTAGGGTTAGGGTTAGGGTTAGGGTTAGGGTTAGGGTTAGGGTTAGGGTTAGGGTTAGGGTTAGGGTTAGGGTTAGGGTTAGGGTTAGGGTTAGGGTTAGGGTTAGGGTTAGGGTTAGGGTTAGGGTTAGGGTTAGGGTTAGGGTTAGGGTTAGGGTTAGGGTTAGGGTTAGGGTTAGGGTTAGGGTTAGGGTTAGGGTTAGGGTTAGGGTTAGGGTTAGGGTTAGGGTTAGGGTTAGGGTTAGGGTTAGGGTTAGGGTTAGGGTTAGGGTTAGGGTTAGGGTTAGGGTTAGGGTTAGGGTTAGGGTTAGGGTTAGGGTTAGGGTTAGGGTTAGGGTTAGGGTTAGGGTTAGGGTTAGGGTTAGGGTTAGGGTTAGGGTTAGGGTTAGGGTTAGGGTTAGGGTTAGGGTTAGGGTTAGGGTTAGGGTTAGGGTTAGGGTTAGGGTTAGGGTTAGGGTTAGGGTTAGGGTTAGGGTTAGGGTTAGGGTTAGGGTTAGGGTTAGGGTTAGGGTTAGGGTTAGGGTTAGGGTTAGGGTTAGGGTTAGGTTAGGGTTAGGGTTAGGGTTAGGGTTAGGGTTAGGGTTAGGGTTAGGGTTAGGGTTAGGGTTAGGGTTAGGGTTAGGGTTAGGGTTAGGGTTAGGGTTAGGGTTAGGGTTAGGGTTAGGGTTAGGGTTAGGGTTAGGGTTAGGGTTAGGGTTAGGGTTAGGGTTAGGGTTAGGGTTAGGGTTAGGGTTAGGGTTAGGGTTAGGGTTAGGGTTAGGGTTAGGGTTAGGGTTAGGGTTAGGGTTAGGGTTAGGGTTAGGGTTAGGGTTAGGGTTAGGGTTAGGGTTAGGGTTAGGGTTAGGGTTAGGGTTAGGGTTAGGGTTAGGGTTAGGGTTAGGGTTAGGGTTAGGGTTAGGGTTAGGGTTAGGGTTAGGGTTAGGGTTAGGGTTAGGGTTAGGGTTAGGGTTAGGGTTAGGGTTAGGGTTAGGGTTAGGGTTAGGGTTAGGGTTAGGGTTAGGGTTAGGGTTAGGGTTAGGGTTAGGGTTAGGGTTAGGGTTAGGGTTAGGGTTAGGGTTAGGGTTAGGGTTAGGGTTAGGGTTAGGGTTAGGGTTAGGGTTAGGTTAGGGTTAGGGTTAGGGTTAGGGTTAGGGTTAGGGTTAGGGTTAGGGTTAGGGTTAGGGTTAGGGTTAGGGTTAGGGTTAGGGTTAGGGTTAGGGTTAGGGTTAGGGTTAGGGTTAGGGTTAGGGTTAGGGTTAGGGTTAGGGTTAGGGTTAGGGTTAGGGTTAGGGTTAGGGTTAGGGTTAGGGTTAGGGTTAGGGTTAGGGTTAGGGTTAGGGTTAGGGTTAGGGTTAGGGTTAGGGTTAGGGTTAGGGTTAGGGTTAGGGTTAGGGTTAGGGTTAGGGTTAGGGTTAGGGTTAGGGTTAGGGTTAGGGTTAGGGTTAGGGTTAGGGTTAGGGTTAGGGTTAGGGTTAGGGTTAGGGTTAGGGTTAGGGTTAGGGTTAGGGTTAGGGTTAGGGTTAGGGTTAGGGTTAGGGTTAGGGTTAGGGTTAGGGTTAGGGTTAGGGTTAGGGTTAGGGTTAGGGTTAGGGTTAGGGTAGGGTTAGGGTTAGGGTTAGGGTTAGGGTTAGGGTTAGGGTTAGGGTTAGGGTTAGGGTTAGGGTTAGGGTTAGGGTTAGGGTTAGGGTTAGGGTTAGGGTTAGGGTTAGGGTTAGGGTTAGGGTTAGGGTTAGGGTTAGGGTTAGGGTTAGGGTTAGGGTTAGGGTTAGGGTTAGGGTTAGGGTTAGGGTTAGGGTTAGGGTTAGGGTTAGGGTTAGGGTTAGGGTTAGGGTTAGGGTTAGGGTTAGGGTTAGGGTTAGGGTTAGGGTTAGGGTTAGGGTTAGGGTTAGGGTTAGGGTTAGGGTTAGGGTTAGGGTTAGGGTTAGGGTTAGGGTTAGGGTTAGGGTTAGGGTTAGGGTTAGGGTTAGGGTTAGGGTTAGGGTTAGGGTTAGGGTTAGGGTTAGGGTTAGGGTTAGGGTTAGGGTTAGGGTTAGGGTTAGGGTTAGGGTTAGGGTTAGGGTTAGGGTTAGGGTTAGGGTTAGGGTTAGGGTTAGGGTTAGGGTTAGGGTTAGGGTTAGGGTTAGGGTTAGGGTTAGGGTTAGGGTTAGGGTTAGGGTTAGGGTTAGGGTTAGGGTTAGGGTTAGGGTTAGGGTTAGGGTTAGGGTTAGGGTTAGGGTTAGGGTTAGGGTTAGGGTTAGGGTTAGGGTTAGGGTTAGGGTTAGGGTTAGGGTTAGGGTTAGGGTTAGGGTTAGGGTTAGGGTTAGGGTTAGGGTTAGGGTTAGGGTTAGGGTTAGGGTTAGGGTTAGGTTAGGGTTAGGGTTAGGGTTAGGGTTAGGGTTAGGGTTAGGGTTAGGGTTAGGGTTAGGGTTAGGGTTAGGGTTAGGTTAGGGTTAGGGTTAGGGTTAGGGTTAGGGTTAGGGTTAGGGTTAGGGTTAGGGTTAGGGTTAGGGTTAGGGTTAGGGTTAGGGTTAGGGTTAGGGTTAGGGTTAGGGTTAGGGTTAGGGTTAGGGTTAGGGTTAGGGTTAGGGTTAGGGTTAGGGTTAGGGTTAGGGTTAGGGTTAGGGTTAGGGTTAGGGTTAGGGTTAGGGTTAGGGTTAGGTTAGGGTTAGGGTTAGGGTTAGGGTTAGGGTTAGGGTTAGGGTTAGGGTTAGGGTTAGGGTTAGGGTTAGGGTTAGGGTTAGGGTTAGGGTTAGGGTTAGGGTTAGGGTTAGGGTTAGGGTTAGGTTAGGGTTAGGGTTAGGGTTAGGGTTAGGGTTAGGGTTAGGGTTAGGGTTAGGGTTAGGGTTAGGGTTAGGGTTAGGGTTAGGGTTAGGGTTAGGGTTAGGGTTAGG